>NC_069503.1:1073059192-1073110993 GCF_027579735.1 Bombina bombina | reverse complement strand
ATCTCAAAATTTCCACTTTATCTTGAAACTTAAGCAGTTTAAATATACATGTCCTATTTCTTACTAGACCATTTTCAGAGATTTTTTTTGGTCCTATTCTATGTGCCCTTTCGATAGATAGTGGTAGAACATGTGGAGGAAACCCTAGAGCTTGAGGCAGCGTTAGGGAGGTAAATTCGATCAGGTTTTCATAATCTGAAGTTTCGGGTATACCTAAGATTCTAATATTATTACGTCTGGAGCAATCCTCTTGATCCTCCAGACGGGCTTCCATATTCTGAATTATGGACTGTTGTTTAACTAACATATTTTCTTGCTTATTAACCATATCCTCCAGAACAGATATCCTATCCTCTGCTTCCGCTATCCTGGTGGCAAATTGTTTAACTTCCTGATTAAGAGTATTAAGTTCACTAGATATACCATTCAGCTCCTTCTTAATTATGTCAAACTGCGGTGAAAAAAGATTACTCATCTGTACCAATAATGTCTGATTATCAGTAGATAAAGATAACGTTTCACAAGAGTCAGAACTCAGATCAGCCTCTTTATTATTTTTCTTTTCCCTGGACTTGGCAGGCATTTTGGAAGGGTGTTGTGTGCAGTATTTTTCCATGTGAGATTAGAAAAAAAGACAAAAATAACCTAACCGTGTATAGTGCCGTGAAATAATAAAACAAAAACCAGAGGTGAATTATATGGATTCAAAGCTGTGTGTGTCCAGCAGATTACTTCTGCTTACTAGGTGAACAGATTAATGTGGACAACGGGGAATGTGTAATTAGAGTGATAAATATTGTGAAATTAGTGTGAAAGTGTGGACTTACTAACTGATCAATCAGCTAGAGACTATTGCACCTAAAAGTGTTCCCCCTTTTTTTTTCTTTTTGTTTTTTCTACCCTTTTCCCCCTTCCTTTCTCTTTCCCCTTTTTTTTCCCTTTCCTTTCCTCCCTTGGAGGAACTAGTGTTTAAATTAGAAGTGGAAGCTCAGAATTAAGTCTGAATCGTGTAAATAGTGCCTGCACAATGAAAAATACCATAAGGGCTACTCAGCATAACATACAAAACACACAGCGGCATAAGCAGTATATCACTGTAACTACTAGGACTAATGGATGCTGGTACAGTGTAGGATATAAAAAAGGAAGAAATACAAATAGCACTCAAAAAACAATCAAGAGAACCAAACAGAGAACTAGGGCAAAGCAGTGTAGAATTATACCCTTATGGATATATATCTACTGGATGGCAGTTCTATTAAATTTTTTGTCTCCTTAAATAGAGACACATCCCAGTGAACATTGGAAACACATAAGAAAATTAGGGATCATCCTGATGCCACCCAGAAAAGTGTAACAGTTATATATTCCAGTCCCCAGCTTCTTTTTCTTTTTTTTTTCTTTTTTTTTTAACTCAGTTCAAATACTATTTTAAATATCATGTTCAGTTAAGATAAAAAAAAAAAGGTTTTCCTTCCCTCCTCTAGGCTCTTTCAGAAAAATAAGTCAGCCAGATAGGAGAATTTTAAAAGGGCGTCCATAAGGGAGAGTTATTTCTGTCCTTCACTAAATTTTTTCTCTTTTTTTCCCCCACAAAAGTTTTTTCCTCTTTCTTTCAGACTTTTGCTCCGTCTCTCCCCGTGTCCTTAGATATAACAAACAAACTGTGTGCAAACTTTGATTGCACTAGGTAGGGGAGAAAGACACAAAGGATAACTCTCAGCTAGATCCGTATAGCTCAGTTCCACTTTATAAAATAAAACATGCTAGTGCAAAGGGAAGATCGCCTGTGCCGGTTGAGTGTGTATTATCTCATAGGATACCTATACCAAGCTCCGATGTGGTTTCTGTTGTGCCGAAGTCCTTCAGCTTTTTGGTACCTCTGCAGGAGTAACGCCTCTGGAGCGCTGTGTTGCGTCTGCCCTGCCATCAATGAAGAGCCAATACGGCCCCAGAAGCAGTCCAGCCCAGAAGGAGTGGCACAAACGGATCCCTCCGCATCCGTGCCTCCCCGACCCGCCGGTAACTGCTCTGGTCCCAGCGTCGTTGACCTGTTACGCCCTACCAGGAGGGCACAGGGTTCATTTTTCCTGAGGTGTCTGGGCGTTCTCCCAGCGGTAAGTTCATATGGTGGCAGGTATCGTAGTAGTACCCTTGGCGGGCTGGTGTGACTCTTCTCCTTTCAGGCGATCCCCGGTCTGTGTCCCTTGCATATCCGCTTACTGACTTCGGCTGAGGTCTGGGATAGATCCCCCAGAATAGTGCCTACAAGCTGCTGTTAGGTACAGCCAAAAGGCGGTCTCACTCGTGGATAGCCTTCTATCCGCCCTCAGTGAACGCTGAAGTTGGAGCAGTGTGCTGTGAGAGCTCCACTTCCGCCGGAAGTCTTGCCAAATTGTGCTGTTATTACGAGTTGAAAGTAAATGGGTTTGCTTTAGAGCAATTGTGATTTATGCTAGAATTATTACTGTGACTGCAGAGTTTTAAAATTAACATAAACTTGCACAAAACACTTCAAAAATACATTAAAAAGTACACTTACACCCATAATAACACTGTATAATAAAAATAATTTAAAAAAAAAATATTGCACACAAAAGTTATAAAGGCTCAAAGATATGAGATTTCAGGTGTTAGAAGAAAAAAGAAAGACAGTCTGGTTAAAATTAAACAATCATGATTCAGGTAGGGTATGTAGTTTTAAACAAATCTCCATTTGATTGTTTTAATCAAATTTGCTTTGTTCTCTTGGTATTCTTTATTGAAAGCTAATCCTAGGTAGGCTCATATTCTAATTTCTCAGTGCATTTCGACAGTTTTTCACTGTTAGACACTGCTAGTTCATGAGTGCCATATATACATTGTGCTCACTCCTGTGGAGTTATTTATGAGTCAGCACTGATTGGCTAAATGCAATTCTGTCAAAAGAACTGAGATAAGGGGGCTGTCTACAGAGGCATAGATACAAGGTAATCACAGAGGTAAAAAGTATATTAATATAACTGTGTTAGTTATGCTGGGGATGGGTAATAAAGGGATTATCTATCTTTTTAAACAATACAAATTCTGTAGTAGACCGTCCCTTTAATATTTAAAGCACCAGTGCAATAGATACGTACATTTGTTGTTTATAACACAATTTTATACTTCAGATTTCAGCAGTAACCTGGTGGGACACAGCATAGACCAATGCAGTTTTTCCAGTCTGTTAACTTTTCACCATTTATGAATTTGACAACTCTAAATACCTCATATAACATTAAAAAATTGAATAAATGTACTATTCTCATTATACAATATATAATTATATGTCAAAGTGATTTACTGTACTTTGATTGCTGTGCGATCATAATCAGGATTAGCGTGTTGCAATTTCTAACTATAATTATATGGTAGATTTATTTCTCATAACTATTATGAAAACTTCAGAAACTTACATTTTAGTGCTTAAAGATAAACTGCAGAGGTTGCAGGATATGTATTTAAATCTCCCATTCAAATGCAGAAAAGCCAGTGTTGACATGCGTTATTAATGGATTAATAATAATTATTATTATTTTTTAATGTCTAAAAATTCTGTTTTAGTGTTGTTGTTGTTTTTAACAGAGTAAAAATAAAACTTTATTCTCTTGATACCTTTTGAAACTTAGCTCCTTTCCATGACAGCATACTTAAAGGGACACTGAACCCAAATTTTTTTTCTTTCATGATTCAGATAGAGCTTGCACTTTTAAGCAACTTTCTAATTTACTTCTATTATCAATTATTCTTCCTTCTCTTGCTATCTTTATTTGAAAAAGAAGGCATCTAAGCTAAGGAGCCGGCAAATGTTTGGTTTCAGAACCATGGACAGCACTGGTTTATTGGTGTTGTCCAATCAGCAAGGACAACCCAGGTTGTTCACCAAAAATGGGCCGGCATCTAAACTTACATTCTTGCTTTTCAAATAAACATACCAAGAGAATGAAGAAAAATTGATAATAGGAGTAAATTAGAAAGTTACTTAAAATTGCATGCTCTATCTGAATCACACAAGAAAAAATTTGGGTACAGTGTCCCTTTAAGTAAGCTAAGGAGCATGCATGTAAATTGTGGCAAACACTGCTACCATTTAGGATAGAGAAATGTGCACTACTTTAGTCTTATGAACAGTTCAATATACAAAGAATACCAAGACAATCAGATACATTTGATATTTTAAATGAATAATAAGAAAGATTGTTTAATGTTGTGCTTTCTGAATCATAAAAGTTCTGGCTGGCATGCCCATTTAATTCCATGGTGGAGCAGGATACATTGATTTCTGGTAAAAAAACAAAAAAAAACATGTATTTGGTGAACGGAGCTCTACAAATCTGACTAAATTTTGTTCAAACATATTTTTCCCTTGTGATTCAAAAGTGTGGAAGGGAACTTGCAATAAACAATGCAAAATACATGCAAATATTCTGTAATGTTACAAATACACTGCAAATGTTAAATATGTTTACTGTCCCTTTAAGGAAGACAAACATTGCTCACTAGCGTCCCTCTTTCATGCAGGGGGAGAAGAAAGCAATTGGATTTTCTCTTTGCAGCATTTGTTTTGCACCTATATGTAAGTTACATGCTTGGCACCTGGTCTGTATGAGTAAAAATGGTGCATTTCTCATTTGTGTTATGCAAATGTTTAAAATGAACTAACTGAATGACAGAACTGAGAGAATACTTCCAGATGACAGATGAAGGGTGAGTGCCAACTTTTGAGCTGGAATCAGAGAGGCAGAAAGTTGGGGGGGGGGGAATTCTGTTTAAAAGGACCACAAGACTTCCATGTCACCTCCCCAGTTAGGAATTATTCAAAACTACTTATGATCATGGACAGAGATTGAAGTCATAAATTAAGTTTATATCAGAAAGCTCTCAATATGGATGTGAGTTAACCACGACTGATGTTACTGGCAATTACTAGAATTCAGGTGGAATGACTTTGTGCGCGGAAACATTATTAGAATGAAAAATAATTAATATTTAATTTAAAAAAAAAATGAAGATGGAGGGGAGGAAGACAAACAGTGATGTAAGCCCATCTGAAGGAATACTACTACAAAGAGACAGGTAAAGGGAAGAAAATAAAGGAAATATGAAAAAAAAAAAAAAATCTTTTTTTTTATACTTTCATTTTACTATTTCAAGCCAAGACTTTACCAATCTTTGCTAGCTTTAGAATGGAATCATCTTCCTCTGAGCAGCGCGCTGGGCGGGAGGAGTTAAAAATACAATCTAGCTACGCAAGTTGCGCAGTTCTACGCAACGTATGTAGGGAGATTGTAATTTAGCTCCTCCATCGGTTTTCACTGATGTCGAGCCAGGCACTGTAGGGAGTTGCAGCGCGCTGGGCGGGAGGAGTTAAAAATACAATCTAGCTACACAAGTTGCGCAGTTCTACGCAACATGCGTAGGGAGATTGTAATTTAACTCCTCCATCGGTTTTCACTGATGTCGAGCCAGGCACTGTAGGGAGTTGCAGCGCGATGGGGGTGACACCATCAGAGGAGATTAATTCCAGCTTGATGGTGTCAAGGACCACCAACATCTTCTCGTGGTCCATGGACCACTGGTTGGCGACCGGTGGTGTAGGAGAACCAAAATAACTTTTTTTATTATTCACTTTCTGCAATCACCGCTCCACGATAGGCTCTTGTGTTTCATTGTGTTCATTTTCTTTTGTGGTTCAACAGAGCTTACAATTTTTAAAAAAAAGTTTCTAATTGACTTTTGTCAAATTTGCTTAGTTCCCATGATATTCTTTGTTGAAGAGATGCCTAGGTAGGTGTCGTGCACTGCGTGACAGGAAATAGTGCTGCCATCTACTGCTTTTGCCGGTGGATAACATTCTTGCAAAACTGCTTCCAGACACATGCACGCTCCTGAGCTTTTTTTCAACAAAATATACCAAGTGAATGAAGAAAATCTGATTATAGAAGTAAATTAGAAAGTTGTTTAAAGACCTCACAAAATAAAAAGAAAGGATTTTTTTTTTTTAAAGGGATAGTAAACGCCAAAAATTTTATTGTTTTAAAATATAGATAATCCCTTTTTTTTACAATTCCCCAGTTTTATATAACCAACACGGTTATAGGAAATGCACTTTTTTTATCTCTTAAAGGGACACTGAACCCAATTTTTTTTTTCTTTCGTGATTCATATAGAGCATGCAATTTTAAGCAACTTTCTAATTTACTCCTATTATCAATTTGTCTTCATTCGTTTGCTGTCTTTATTTGAAAAAGAAGGCATCTAAGCTATTTTTTGTTCAGTACATTGGACAGCACTTGTTTATTGGTGGGTGACTGTATCAATCAATCAGCAAGAATAACCTAGGTTGTTCACCAAAAATGGGCCGGCAACTAAACTTACATTCTTGCATTTCAAATAAAGATACTAAGAGAATGATGAAAATTTGAGAATAGGAGTAAATTAGAAAGTTGCTTAAAATTGCCTGCTCTCTCCGAATCACAAAATAAAAAATTTGGGTTCAGTTTCCCTTTAAGTTAAATGCACAAATATGGACACCACAGATATTCCCAAGACCTACACAGAAACAGTGGAAACCTCATAAAAAGTTGCTACCTAATTGCATCCCAAATCAGGTCAAATAGATGGCCCTTATAGATGGCAAGTAACATACATCATAAATCTTTAAAAAAAACTATTATAAGCAACTTATTCAATTTGACAAGAACTGACATTCATGGGATCCATATGAGTGCTGATTTTTGCAGACATAGGATTGGTTTGTGTACAAGTTAACCATACAGAGGTGGGTTTTGTGTGCAATTATTTCTAGTTTGTACTTGTAAAAGGAAAAGTTAGACATAAGGAAATATTGTTCTTTACTCAACAGGTAGTTGGAGGATTGTTGCACCCTCCTGAGCCACTATGTATAAGCCTCAGTCACTTGTAACTCTGTCCAAACCATAGACTTTACTGGGGCTAACACTACAGACTTCATCTCTCATTTCTTCCCAGAGTGTATTTTGTGTTTTCCTGAACTAACATTATCTCTGGAGCAGAAGTGCAAACGTTGGAGAAAACGCTGTATCCATAGAATTTTGTTATCATGGTAAAATGTAAACCCCTTATCAGAAATGTTGTGAGATTTACTAGAATCCTGAATTTGTAGCTGCAGTTCTGTGTTATCATCATCATCATCATTTATTCCTGATTTTTGTGCACTGGTGGAACCTGGCATAAGTTTTATTGTTAAAGAAACTAATTCTCAACTAGCAGCTAAGGATGAAGTATAATCAGCTGACTTTGCATTTTCAGAGGCCACCTTACTGCTCACCACATTTCTGCAAGGTATAGCCTAGTCTTTACTTGACTAAAAGCTTCTACGTTTTCCATCATACTCTTCGCAAACACTAACGCCTCCCCACGCATCGATTACTCATTTTAAATGTAAAAATATAAGCTCAGTTGGTTACTTGGACAATCAACCATTTAATTATCATGTTATGTCAATACATGCTTTATAGCTATTTCGCTTCATTGCAATAATCGATAAACATTCTATTATTTTATTGTTTTCTAATCTGAAAGGGTGCCTTTATATGCTAATATATAAAACAAAGCAGAGGCACTTACAAGTCTTATTAAACTTTAATAACAAATAAATAAAAAAAAAGTTGATATAAAATAGTTTATTTAACAAGGGTTCTGGACATCTTGATAAGAGCTTTGGAAGTGAGTTTAACCATTAACCTTGTTTGTATTTACATATATATGTGTGTTTGTGTCATACACACTATAACGCCAAACGTATGTGGACACCCCTACTTATTGAGTTAATGTGTTTGAGCCACACCCATTGCTAACGGGTGCATATAATCTAGAGCATAGTCATTAAATCTACATAGGCAAATATTGGCAGTAAATACGATCATATTGAAGAACTCACTGACTTTAAATGTGTCACTGTCCTACGGATGCAACCTTTGCTACAAGTTAGTTTTTAAAGGGACAGTACACTGTAATATTGTTTTTATATTAATGTAATTTCAATGACTTGTTAAATAAGCTGCAGAGTATAAAATGTATGAGAAATTGCATTTTCATGCTTATTTGTGTATCTGAAGTAGATGGTTTTGTGCTTTTAAACCACAGCCTATTACAATGGGTTGAGCTTCAGGTGATATCAGATGTCATTATGTTATCACTTTTATGTCCACACGCTTGCTTTCTTATCTTATATTTGTCTGGAAAACTAAAGCTCAATACATAGAGAGAACAATGGAATATTATCATTTTATTACTTAACTATCCTGCACCACACTGTGAGTATCAATTATTTTGCTGGCTGTGTTTACTTAGGCTATTCAATAGCGTATACGCCAGTATCAAAACTTTTAGTATAGGTTGGGAAACCACAAGCTAAATCAGCTATTTCAAAGGCCAAAATAGGGGTAAAGGAGCTACTTGTAAACAATTTAATACACTCCAGCAGGTAAAATAGATCACTGGGAACAATTTAAATGGGAGAACATTTTTGGGTGAACTGTCCCTTTAAAGTTTCAGCCCTACTAGATATGCCCCCGTCAAATCTAAGTGCTATTATTGAGAAGTAGACGTGTCTATGAGCAACAAAAGCCCAAGCTAACACAGAGTGGAGCTGCTAAGAGATGAATCATGCAGAGTGTAAAAATCGCCTATCATCTGTTACATCACTGACTACAGTGATGTAACTGACTGTATCTGGAAGCAACATCAGCACAAGAACTGTGCATCGGGAGCTCCATGAAATGGGTTTCCATGGCCGAGCAGCTGCATACAAGCCTCACATCAACATGCGCAATGCCAACTGCAGCTGTGTAAAGCACTCCGCCGCTAAACTCAGGAGGAGCAGTGTTCTCCGAAGTGATGAATCACACTTTACTATCTGGCAGTGTTTGTAACCAAGATTTGGGTTAAGAAACATCTCTTTGAACTTGAGCAGCTGTCACAAAACTATATTCCAGAAAGAGATGGGATCTTCCTGGTTCCCATTTGAGCATGGACATGTAAAACTGGCAGACAAAAGGAACTGGGACTTACTGGCCTGTTAATTGTTTGAATGTATTTAAAACCAGCATAATCAGAAGATCTGACACACATATGCTAATCGCAGTCCTTTGTTATTCAGGGCATTATCACAGCAAGGGGGGCAGACATGTTGACTGCTCCAAGAATTTGTGTGGAAGTAAAATAAATAAACAAATAGAAATAAATTAAAATAAATGTAGCTCAGCATCAAAATAAACGGGGATTGTCCTTCAGAATTCAAGGAATGTAATAAAATATGAAACAAGATAGTGTTTTAGGTGTGTCCTTGTTACTTTTTGATCTGTGCTATTTTAGTTGTCCTTTTTATCATTCTGGGTCGTTATTTAATTTAACTGTTAAATCATTCTAGAAATAAATGTTCGAGTACGTTACTATAGAGTGTGTACGCATCATTGCATCACTGATTCCTAAAATAAAAATGTTAGCTTTTTGTTTTTCTTTAAAAATTATTTTGCAACTCTAATCTTGAAAAAAATATTTATTTAGTTTTAATCATTTTATTTATTTATTGTTATTTTATAATTATATATATATATTGATCATTCATTTGTATATATTTATGTTATGTTATCTATGAGTGTCTATATACTGTTATTTAGAGGGTAAATAAACGTCAGTAGTTTAATAATAAACATGTGAGTGAAGGTGTTTGCAATATTTATTAATTAGTTTATATTGTGTATACATAAAATCAGTCTTGACCATATTTAACCATTATTATTATTCTAATACCCTCTGCTTCTTTAGAATCTGATGAATTCCAAGCTGCAGTGGTAATAATTATGTTGTTTAATGTGCATTATTTACGCATATATTTATGGTGAAAACAACTTTTCAGTACACAAGTGCACAAATAGACTTGTCAATCTTCTTTGTTTAACTCATTCACCCTGGCAGGCGTGGCTGCTTCCTACATTTGGACAGCTGGGGCGCGATCCGATATAGGTCGTAGTTTTCGGCGCAAGCGAGGTAACCCGCGTCGCCCGCAGTTTCAGCTCGCAACTCGAGCTATCCAATATTCACCGCCGTCAGATGCTAAACTGGCGTAAGTCATGAAAACCGACGAGCAGCCAAAATGTGCGCAAATACACCTTTTAGTCGTCGCAAGTACTTGCGCCTGTTTTTTGTTCACGTAAAGTCTCAATAAAGTGTAGTTTTATGCAAATTTCCCTACGACTCGTAAAAAATTACGCCAGTTCTAAGAGATGCGCCACGTAATGACGAGATTCAAAAATCATACTTAAACCCCTGCGCAGCCGCCATTTCTTTAGTGTGTTTGGTTGGTTCTTGGAGCTACAGCACACTACAGCGAGTAGAGAGATTAGTGGTAAGAGCAGTGAGAAAGGAGCATCATCAAAAGTTAGTTAGGTCGGATTGTTGGTTGGATTGTTAAGCCAGTACATTTACTTACACTTTTTTTCATATTGCACACATTTTGCATACACACATATACAAAATACACAACACTTTTTTTTGATAACACCCAACACTCTTTATTTATCTTTTACAGTTTGAAAGGCTGAGTGTCTGGTTGTGATTGTGTGTGATTGAAGTGGGAGTGAGTGTGAGTGTGTGAGTGTGTGTAGTGTGAGGATGTCAGGGAGAGATAGGGCTGGGGGGAGGAGGGAAGGGGAGTCGCAGGGAGAGGATTATGTACAGGAGGAGCAGCAGGGTCCCCGTCAGGGAGTGAGCGGAGTGGGGAGAGGGAGAGCCAGAAGGGAGGATGGGAGTGGGGTTGCCCAAAGGCCAGGCACACTGAGAAGAGGGATAGAGGGTGCACATGGGGATAGAAGGGGGGAGGAGGGAGAGGATAGGGAGGAACCCACACCAGGGACATCCCAGGGAGGGAGCCAGGCAGCCCAGGACGAGGAGCGTATGAGGTGTCCCAATTTCAGTTTTGCAGAAAACCTCGCTCTCGTCCAGGCTGTCCTGGAGAACCATAATGCCCTCTTTGGACAAGAGAAGGGCAAAGGAGTTGCCCGGAGGCGTAAGGATGCTTGGCAGAAGGTGGTGGATGCCGTCAACGGAGTGTCCCAACAGAGGAGGAATGTTGACGGGCTTAAGAAGCGATGGAATGATTGCAAGAGGAGGGTCAAGGAGAGGATGGGCCAGGAAGCAATCTCCCAGAGGGCAACTGGAGGTGGGCCTCACTATGAGGCAGAATACAATGAGTGGCAGGAGCTCATTCGTCGGTCCCTGAGCCTCACAGCAGTCCGTGGCCTTCCAGGGGCTCGTGACTCAGGGACTGCAACATCAGCACAGCATGCTGGTGAGTAACATCCCACACACTAGTATTATATGTATTTGTGTTATAACATCCTATATTGTCACACATTCATGTACACAATGAGGATCATGGTATTTTGATTACTAACAACTAAATATACAATGATATTTAACATTAAAGGGACATGAAACACAAAGATCTTATTTCATTATTCAGATAGAGAATATACTTTTAAACAACATCCATATTTACTTCCATTATCTATATTTAATTATTATTTTGAACATCTTAGTTTATTAAATATCAATGCACCTGTGTGAGGCAATCACACGAGGCATTGATGTACAACCACCAATCAGCAGCTTCTGAGCCTATCAATAAATGCATATCATCTAAGAATATCAAGATAATGAAGCATATTAGCTACTGGAGGTAAATTACAATATTTTTTGAATTCCATGCTTGTCTAGCTGAATCATTAAATAATCAATATGTTTTGCATGTCCATTTAATGTGACTTAACACATTGAAATTCATGATCTGAGGTAGAATAGTGAAATACTAACATGTCTCAGAGTAACACAGGCCACAAGCCACATGTAGACCTTTCAGTAAATGGACACCATAGTCATCACAACCATAGTGTCACTTAAAGAACACATTTTCTCCATCACTGACATGTACACAGAACTATTGTATGAAACACATACATGTATAATTAGCATATTACAAACCCTCATATCATAAATCTCAATGTGCACAAGCATGTTATAGAGTTAGACATGAGAATGTGGATAGGCCCTAGCATGTAAATTGTCTGCCCACATGGATAGATATGTGACTGTACTAATCACTCTCATCATTTGACTCCTTCACAGAACCTCCAGTCACCAGGGTGCCTATGCCCATGAATCCCCCAACACCGGTTATAAATATATGTCCACCACAACCACCGGTACAGAGACAACAGCAGGAGTATGCCAGGCATGAGATGTCTTGGACTGCGTCCATTGAACATCCCCATATCATGCCACCTGCATTAGAGGAGGATACCTGGCAGGACCCGTGGCAGGAGGAATATTCCTATGGCTTGGAGGGGGAGCCCCACCAGCCCCAAAGGGTAGATGTATTTTCCCCCCCCCCAAGCATATCAGGGAACCACAGGAGTATACCAGCAGGCTGAGTGGATGCACACCAGCGGACATTGGGACTATCGGTCCATCCCCACATCTGGACCATCATCTTCAGCTGGAAGGGCTCCACCAACTGGAATACATCGCCCTGCACCTCCACCTCATATCCCTGTTGCTGCACCTCCTGCTGAGATATCTCTTCCTGCACGTCCAGCTGCTGTTTATGTTCCGGCACCTCCATCAGAGGTTATAGTTGCTGCACCTCCATCAGAGGTTATAGTTGCTGCACCTCCATCAGAGGTTATAGTTGCTGCACCTCCATCAGAGGTTATAGTTGCTGCACCTCCATCAGAGGTTATAGTTGCTGCACCTCCAGCTGAGGTTAATGTTCCGGCACCTCCAGCTGAGGAACACGTCATTGAAAGAGAGCATATTGTCCCTGCTGATGAAGAGCCCATGGATAATTTGACATCTGCCATGGGTGATGAATATATCTCACTACAGAGGAGGCAAACTGTGACCTGTGAGACTCTAACAGAAGCATGTCAGAATATGCAGAGGGAACAACACAGGTTCCATAGAACACAACACCGTTTGCAACAGAGGTCGAATGAGCTGCAGAGGGACATGGCAGCATCGCTATCAGCTATGGTCCAAAATCAGAACCAAATGCTACGTGTAATCTCGGACATGCAAATCCAAAGTGACCAAAGATGGAGGGAACAGAATCAACTGTTGGGGTCTTTGGTGGAGCATTTCACCCAACAGCAGGACATGGCATCAAGTATCTCCTCTGTGACCAGCACTCCTAGTGTATCCACACAACCCAGGAGAGGCAGAAGACCCACACCAGGCCCCTCATCTAAGAGGCCTAAAAAAAAAAAAATATATTCAATTTCTTTGAAAATCTTGTCCTCTGTTATTTAATATCTAATTGTCATCCACATCCATGTGAGTTGTGTTTTAGTACAGTAATATTGTTAAAACATATAATAATACCTGTGTTGAAATGGACCAAAAAGGTATTATTATAATGTTTATGACATATTCATGCTCAATAAACAACATGACATGGTTGTGTCTCAACGGTACATATAGTAATATTAACTTCTAAGATGTACATCAAGGTTTCTCACATCCAATATAAATTTACATGTTGGTATATATAACTAATAATATATTTAAAGAATGTGTGAACATAAGGTATAAATATCCATTATCCTCATTCTTAATGATAGTGAACTAAACATGAATTAACCAAATTATAAATATACAGTAATTAGGGTTGTTAAAGGGACATTAAAGCAAATTTTTTGACTTCATGATTTTGAAGGTGAAGATAATTTCTAAATAATACTATATTTTCATTCTATTATTTCTGTAGCTTCATTCTATTGATATTGTTTGCTGTAAATAATATCAATATGTGTTTGGTAGCTGATGATTAGTAGCTGTATATAGATGCCTCCTGCAATTTCTTCACTGTGTGCATTTCTATGTCTTCATTAACGTATATCTAAATTAATAATGAAAATAGGTAATTGATGTCAATTATAAGGTTTGTTATAATTTATCTTCTCTATCCTTAATCATGAAACAATATGTTTGGGTATAGTGTCCCTTTAAGGGAAGGGGTTTGGGATGTAGTACTTTCACTTACATGCAGTGGAAATCCAAACCTTTACATTCTGCAAGACATGATATATACACATGCAATGGTTGGTGAGGTACTGTCAAACATCATAATACATGTGAATGTTACGGTTTACTGTAATTATGAATAAGTTACTTACAGGTGAAGTATTCCCGGATGACATAATCCCTCACTTCATTCCCCCTCAGTGTCCCCCTGTCCACATCCTCAAGTACAGGAACCAGCTGCTGCTGCTGCTCTGGGTCAATGTCCCCCAACAAATGTGTGTCCACAGCAATGTTGTGTAGAATACAGCAAGCATTGACAATGGAACACACTTTGTTGGGGTTATACTGTAGTGCTCCGCCTGTAACATCCAGACACCTGAACCTGGTTTTTAATAGGCCAAAGCTCCTTTCAATGACATTCCTTGTTCTTATGTGTGCCTCCTGGTACCTGAGTTGTGGCTCTGTAATGGGGTGCACCAAGGGGGTTAATAGCCATGGTCTGCAGCCGTACCCTGCGTCACCTGTCATGTAACATATGTGTTTGGATTACTACAGGTACATCATGTGCTTTAAAAAGGGTCACAACATGAATCACAGATAAAAGATACATTTCAGCAAAATATTAATGGAAGTAATCAGGATAGTTAATTAAAATTAAAAGGCCTATCTGAATAATGGAAGAGAGATTTATACTAGACTGTCCATTTATTAAGAACCTGCAATTGTGAGCAGCTTGATAATTAACTTTTATTAGATCATTTTCTCCATTCTATAGATAACTCGTGATGACAAGCATATTAGATATGCTCAATTGCCGCTGATTGGTGGCTGCACATTGAAGCCTCATATGATTGGCTCATATATGTGAATTATAATTTATAAAATAAATATATTTAAAGAATGAATAAAATGATATAAGAGTAGTGAATTATAATGCTGTTTAACATTGTATTCTCTATCTGACACATGAGATGACAATATGTGTTTAGTGTCCCTTTATTAGAAATATACAGACAGAATGAAGGTACTCACCAAGCAGCCATCCTCCCGAAAGTGTTCCATTTTCAAACATATTGAATAAGGAGGTCTGGCGCAGGATGTAGGAATCATGTGCACTCCCTGGGAAGCCTGCATACACATGTAAGAATTTCAGATTGGTATCGCAGACCATCTGGCAATTCAATGAGTGAAACCCTTTCCTGTTAATATAGAGGATTGTCTCCTCATGTGGGGCCACAATACGCACATGTGTGCAATCAATTGCCCCCATGACATTAGGAATACCCCCCAGTCGATAGAAGCCTTGTTTAAGACGGTTCCATTCCTGGGGGGTATGGGGGAAATGAATGTATCGTTGTGTCTGGTTATCTAGAGCAGTCAGAACCTCCCCTAGAATCCTGGAGAAGGTAGACTGCGCTAGGCCAGACACAAGCCCCTCTGTTGACTGGTATGAGCCAGTTGCCAGGAAGTGTACAACACACAACAGCTTCTGCATACCAGTCATAGCTCGGTTCCTATACGCTTGAGGGTCAATTTCATCCTTCAACACCTCATATAGGTTAATGAGGCTTGCAGATGTCAAGCGATATTTTTCCCTGACCTCCACTTCTGTCATCCCAAACAGGGTGACCCTAACCCTGTGTACCCTTGGTGCTCTTCCCCTCTGCTGATGCCTTCGTCTTATAGGCCCTGCTGGCCTATGGGCAGCTGCAGCAACAGCAGCATGGGGAGCACCAGGAACAGGGACAACAGCAGGAGGATCAGGGAGGGCAGCAGCAGCAGCTGGAGCAGGGACAGCTACAGCACCATGACCAGGGACCTCAGCAGCAGGGATACCATCCAAAACTGGGGCTTGTAGGGGTTCCAGCACCCCTTGTGCCCCACGACGCTGTCTCACTCTAAATGCTATATACTGCAAGGGAAACATGGTGGCTAATGAGGGTGTGCATTTGCAGGTGTTTTAAGGTTGCAGGTGAGGGGTTGTGCTGTTTGTGATTGGTTTGACACACTTGCAGGGGCAGGAATAATAAATGCTTTTAATAGGTTAACTATTTGTGAACAAGCTGCTGCTATGTATATTGTTAGGCATGCATTTGTTAGGCCTTCTGAGAGTTACGTTGGTTTCTAAGTCAGTGCAAGGGTACCTGCGCCTTCAATTTGTGGCGAGCTGAGAATGGCGTAGATTTAGAAAAATCTGCGCGCGTAAGTCCTTACGCCGTATATAGGATAGCAAATTGCGCGTGTTTTATATGTCAGTCTATGGGCCAAAAAACTACGGGCGACGCCAGAAATCTACGCGCGTAACTTCTAGCTTACGCCGTATATAGGATACCAAATCCGCGCAATTCTTGGCGTCGCCGGATTTTGCGGGCGACGATTTTTATCGGATCGACCCCCCGATAAGAAATTAGCTTTGCATATTTAAAGTGGGCTATGCAGGGTTACTACAAGGAAACACAACGGGAGAGAATGTGACTAGATAGATTATCAACCTGATAATCACACCTACCTATAATAAGTACTTTGCTTTGCCTAAAACTATAATATTTTAATTATTCCCTGCATAACTGTTTAGGTTAGGTTCCAGAGGGAATGGTTGTAAATCGAAACCATTGTAAATTGAAAATGTCAATGGGAAGTGAGGGAGTTAGGTTCCAGGGCCCTCTCAAAATTGTCATAAGTAACACCTAATACATTATTTTTAAAGCTTTGAAATGAAGACTTTAAATGCTAAAGAGCATCATAAACCTAATAAAATAATCACACAACACAGAATATATAATTAAACTGTTACATAAACAAAAACATTTGCTAAACAGCATTATAAACCTAATAAAATAACCACACAACATACACTTTACTTGCATTTTTCTGCAAACAATTCTTTCTATGCATTACAATCTGGACTGATTTATAGACCGGAAGATCTTGTTCCTATGAAGGCTGCTTGATAGCTCAGGTCTAGTTATACTGATTAATTTTAGCTTGCTTGGCTTGCATAACTTTGCTGCAACACAAGTGGACAGCTCCACCTACTGGCTATTTTAATCAATGCACTGCTTCTCAATAGCAGTCACATGACTGGAAAAAAAGGTTGTTATTCTGAAACGGTGCAAATTGAAAAGTTGTAAATCGAGGGCCACCTGTATATATATATATATATATATATATAGTTCAGCCATATTTTAAAGGGACATTGTACACTAGACTTTTTGTAGATGATCTATTTATATAGCCTATCTGGGATGTTTTTGTAAAAATGTGTTTTGCTTATTTTTAAATAACATTGTGCTAACTCCTAACCAAGCCCCAACGTTTTAGATTTATACTGATGTATACAGACTCAAGACTGCTTCTGTTTGTATAATGGGTCTTTTCATATGAAGGGGAATGGGGAGGGTCTGCTCTGCCTTCCAGTGAGTGTCCCAGCCTAACCTCATCGGCAATGCTAAATTGTGAGCTTCTATATACGTGTTTAAAAGGTTTTATACTGGATTTTTATATCAGTATCTGTGCATATTATTATTTAGAGTAGTGCCTATTGCATGCAGTTATATGAAAATGAGTGTATACTTTGCCTTTATGTTTGACCATTCTATGTTAAAGGGGCAGTAAAGTCCAAATTAAACTTTATTGATTCAGATAGTGAATTTTCAAATGTAATTATATTATCTAAGCTGCTGTGTTATCATGGTATTCTTTGTTGAAAAGCATACCTAGGTAGGCTCAGGAGCAGCAATGCACCACAGGGAGCTAGCTGCCGATTGGTAGCTACACATATTTGCCTCTTGTCATTGGCTCGCCCAATGTGTTCAGCTAGCTCCCAGTAGCTCCTTCAACACAGGATACCAAAAGAGCACAGCAAATTATATAATAGAAGTAAATTGAAAAGTTGTTTAAAATAATCTTCTATATCGGAGAAACAAATGTACCAATGTCTATGCGATTTGCCATTCGGAAAGATTGTAGCTAGAAAGGGAGAGATTTTCTAGGTTTGTTTAATAAAAACTGTAGCTATGGAGACAAAAGCTTCAGAGTGGTAATATTCCTGTGCTGATTGCAAATTTGCAGTAGGGGGAAAAACAGCTAAAAATGTGTTTATAATGTAAAGATAAAATTCCCAATGGCATACACATATATAGCGAGATATTAGTGATACAGGTACAAATCCCCAAATATGGCATTCCAAAAGCCAAACTTATTCTGAAAGCAGAAAACTTTTTTATTTATTTTTTTTAATCAAAAATACTATTTTTCCTGCCTGTAAGTCACAATATTCTCTGCCTTTGTTTTTTGTGTGATCTAAAAAGCAAATAAAAGTCTCTATCTTTTTAAAACAACTATTGCCTTTCTCATTACACATCTTTCTGATGGTATTATGAATACAAAACTATTGCAAATGATATAAAACTACCTTTAGCTTACATGAATGAGCTGTATTATTACATGTAAATATTGCCTGCAAATGACATAAGATATTATTGTTTACACTGGTTCCATTATGTTTTCAAACTGTCCCATTTAAAGATGCAAATATTCTGAAATCCAAACCTTATCCAGTCCCAAACAGTTTGGATAAAGGGTTTTCTATCTGTATTTAAACTACGCATCAGTGCAAATTGCAAAGACAAATCTGTATTATAGTCTTATTAAAAATAGATATAAATAGATGGTTCTGAATTCAATGCAATAGAAAAATGAGCATGGTTTTACATTTATAGAGAATATAATTTTCTATTCTTAGATGATCTTGTTCTTTATTTACTAAATAAATATACAAAATTAAAAAATATAATATGGGCTTCACGTATTGATTGTATAAAGAAATGTTTGGGTGGGGATCACATGACCCTCAGAGGTTGCATCGTCCTTTTACAGGAGCCGTAGAACACAACACACACTGCCTCTTTACTTGATGGAGAATAAGGATAGTTATAAAGCCAATATCCTGTAACCCTCTGTTGGTCCAGCACACATCACAATATCAATTTCCTTTTTCCTGTTGCTTAATGTGTTTGTCAATGTTTATTGTCGTCTGCCTGTAATTCCTTTGTATGTGAGCTATTCCCAGCTGACTTTACCCACTTAGCCCATCTAATGATCAAGCTGCTGTCACATGTTTGAGTATTGCTTTATTAATGAGGTCTAATGCCTTTAATAATTCCCTAAAGTACAAAGCTTTTAGGAAGAGTCATTTTGTGATGCTGTAAGCATTTTGAGGAAGGGTAACAGAGACCACGTGTAGATGTTAGAGACCTGGATACACATCCTAGCCTTGGGAGTTGCCCTGATATTAGGATTTTGACCCTTAAAGGGACATTAAACACTAAATACATTCTTGATAGAATGATGCGTTCAAAGAAAAGATCAGTCTGAGAATAACATGTAGATGTATTTTTTTTAAAGTTTCATTAGTTGTCTATATATTGACAAAATAAGTGTAAACGTTTAGTGTCTATAAAACAATGGGAGCTGCCATGTTGTAACTTAGGTTACCTTCTGTTCTGTGGCCAATTAGGGACAGTTATAAATAGGTCACAAGTGTGTGCAGCCAATGGCTGTGTAGAATAATACAGTGTTCTGCACTTCCATTTCTAACAGGAATTGAAAAGCTCACAATTTCAGAATGGAATTACAGGAAAAGGGGACAAAATAAATAATGAAAATATATTGAAGATTTTTTTTCTATATAAATGATTTATCATTTTCTATTACAATCCCAAAGTGTTTAATGTCCCTTTAACTGCTTCAATGATGGGATAAGCGAACATTGAGCTAAAGCACTATTAATATAACCTTTTTTCAATACTGTTAATCAGTACATTCCTTGCTTCTGTCTGGAATAACTAGCAGACGGTCAATGCAGGGGATTTTGTCTAAAACCAAAGCTTTACAGGTAGTTGCTATTGGTGCAGTTCCTTGTTTAGTCTCGACAGTCTTCAGACGACTTGTGCTTGATCTGCCATATTACACCCCTGGCAATGTTCTAGCTGCTGTAATTCTATATATCTAAAAAAAAGGACTGACAAATTATCATTTTTAGTTCCATTTTAGGTTTAAGTTAAATGCATTTTCTTCTTTTATCTGCTTTTATCGCATTAGTAAAAAGCTATTTGAGAGGTCCCACATAGATTTAAAAAACAGCCATTGATGCTTAAAAGCATTGATGTCTCAGATCCAGAAACCTGAAGGAGGGGGTGTGGATGTTCTCAGTTATTATTTTAATTTGTATATTTATTTTAGTTGCATAAATATCTGTGTTCCCTATTAACCCTAATCACAACTCTAGTCCTAACCTGACAGTACAACATTCTAACCCTGCAGTGCACACCGATTTTCATATAACTACATGTAATAGACACTAATATAAAGAAGAATATGCACAGATACTGATCTAAAAATCCAGTATAAAACCTTTTAAAAACTTACTTAGAAGCTCAGAGTTTAGCACTGTTGATGAGGTTGACTGGAACACCCACAGAAAGGGGCTGGAAAAACGAAAGGAGCAGACACTCCTCCCTCCCCATTTCCCTGCATATGAAAAGACAGATAACATAAACAGGGGCCACCAGTAGTCTGTAAATGTGTGTATACATCGGATACTGAGGGGCTTGGTTAGGACTCTGAAAATCAGCACAATGTTATAAAAAAATAAGCAAAACTAAACATTGTTACAAAAACACTCCCAGATGGGATACATAAATGGACCATTGAGAAAACATATATGCAAAGAAAAATCTAGTGTACAATGTCCATTTAAAGGGACATAAAACAAGTTGGGATAGAGACAAAATACTTTACCTGCAAATGTACAGGTAGCCCTCAGTTTACGCCGGGGTTAGGTTCTAGAAGGAATGGTTGTAAACCGAAACCGTTGTAAAGTGAAACCCAGTTTATAATTTAAGTCAATGGGAAGTGGGGGAGATAGGTTCCAGGCCCCTCTCAAAATTGTCATAAGTAACAGCTAATACATTATTTTAAAAGCTTTGAAATTAAGACTTTAAATGCTAAACAGCATTATTACCCTAATAAAATAATCACACAATACGGAATATATAATTAAACTAAGTTAAATGAACAAAAACATTTGCTAAACAGCATTATAAACCTAATAAAATAATCAAACACCACAGACTTCACTTGTATTTTTCTGCAAACAGTTCTTTCTATGCATTCCAATCTGGACTGAGTTATAGACAGGAAGATCTTGTTCCTTTGAAATCTGCTCGATAGCTCTGGTTAAACTGATTAATTTCAGCTTGCTTGGCTTTGCTGCAACACAAGCGGACAGCCCCACCTACTGGCTATTTTAATAAATGCAGTGCTTCTCAATGCTTTTCAATAGCAGTCACATGACTGGAAAAAAGGTTATTATTCTGAAACGGTGTAAATTGAACCGTTGTAAAATGAGGGCCACCTGTATACTGCAGTGCCTCGCCATTAACCCTTTCTTTTTAGTTTCTGAATGGTAAAGCTCTAACTCTCCCACACAATTCCTTTTATGACTTATCTATGTTTATTGTTCTTTTGAGAAAATGCAAAAGTGAATAGGGATTATCTGCTGGAGCATGCCTAGAAGCTGTGAACTCAGATGAAATACAATGCCTGTGTCTAAACTCTGAGAAGGGGGGTGGAGTTAGCTGCTCCAGGCAGCTTAGCTATGTAATTAATTTTGCTTCTTTTTAAAAATTATGTTAAAATACTTGCCAGCAATTTTTAAACATTTTTTTTAATGCAAACTATTTTAAATTAATTAGTCCTTTTTAGGATATGCACAGATCTCAACCTGTTTTATGGCACACAGCCTGTTAAAATACAAGATGGATATTCTCCCCCCACAGTTTTTTTCTATAATTTTAAATAGGTAAGCAATTTAAATCACAGTTGTTAAAATATCGAAAAATAAAAACTAGTCAGGATGCACATTTTGCATAATACATGTGCACTATTTATTATATAAAATTATTTTTCAGAAATTATATAACAAATGACCTATTTATTCAGAAATATAAATATATTTTTGGGGGATTAGAATTAAGTTAGCAATGCACATTATTCAACTGCAATAAATATGCGCTAACTGCAGAATTGTAGGGTTTTTTGTTTCATTTTTACCTATTTATATAAAATAAAAAATACAGTTTGATATGTAGTTACAGCCCTAACGTTTTTTGTTTTGTATTTTAAATAAAAAAGTCTCTGTTAAATGTAATTCATCCAAGTGCAAAGGACTATACACATATTAATTCAGACTATTTTAAAGAAATCTTTACCATTGAAAGATGAGGGATCACATGTAAGTCTTACTCGTGTGATCACTGTGGATTCCTTGTGTTGGAAGGAAGTTACTCTATTCTATTGGGAAAAAGATGGTAGTACCATGTTAGCCAGTGAATTCAAAGAAAGTAAAAATAAATTTGTGAAAAATAACATATAGTTGATACGTTAAATAGCTAACTAACGGAATACAAATGCAAACTTTTAGACACTGAGGTCCCTCTGCAAAAGGATTTTTACTTTCTCCTAATTCAAATTATTTGATCTGCATCTATATTTTTTTAATGTAAATATGTAATGCTTTATTTAATTATTCTAAAAAGTTCACCTACATTTTTTTGAAAATAGCTGTTACCATTATCTGATGAGGGCATTTTTTTTTTAATTATCAACACAATGTATTTTTGGTATTGTGTACTGTTTTTTAGAACTAAAGCATTATGGGACATATTACAAGTGGAGTGCAAGATGTCACTAGAGTGCAGTCTGTACCACTTGCAATTCTGCATTTGCTATGTTGATATTTATTATGCACTCTACGCTATTTATGTCTGATAGTGCAGGTGTGTAATTTTACTCATATAATAGAGTTCTATGAAAGTCCGCAGTAAGATTCATGTTGGGAAAACACTTGGGGCGCGATCCGATATAGATCGCAGTTTGCGGCGCAAGCGAGGGAACCGGCGTCGCCCGCAGTTTCAGCTCGCAACTCGAGCTATCCCATATATGGCGCCGTCAGATGCTAACGTGCCGTAAGTCTGACAAACCAGCGATGTCCAGAAATCTGCGCAAGTACAAATTTCTGGCGTCGCCAGTGACTTGCGCCACGTTAGAAACTGCCGGCGCCTATAAAACCTGACTAAAGTCTAAAACACCCGCACTGTCTAACACGCCTCCCTAACATAGCCCGACAAGTCTAACACGCCTCCCTAACATAGCCCGACACGTCTAACCCTCTATCCGCTATCCCCCCTCAGTAGCCTAACAATAAAAAGGTTATTAACCCCTAAACCGCCGCTCCCGTACCCCGCCGCCAGCTATATTATATCTATAACCCCCTAAAGTGAGCCCCTAACACCGCCGCCATCTATATTAAAATTATTAACCCCTAATGTAAGCCCCTTACACCGCCGCCATCTCTATTAAAATGATTAACCCCTAATTTAATCTACCTACCCCGCCGCCAGCTATATTATCTATATTAACCCTAAGTATATTATAGTTAATATAGTTATTACATTATATATATTAACTATATTAACCCTAATTATATTAGGGTTAATATAGTTACTATAGTATTTATATTAACTATATTAACTCTATCTAACCCTAACACCCCTAACTAAATTTATATTAAATGAATCTAATTCATATTATAAACTAAAATATTCCTATTTAAATCTAAATACTTACCTATAAAATAAACCCTAAGATAGCTACAATATAATTAATAATTACATTGTAGCTATGTTAGGGTTAATATTTATTTCTTCTGTTATGTGTGATCAGTCCACGGGTCATCATTACTTCTGGGATATAACTCCTCCCCAACAGGAAATGCAAGAGGATTCACCCAGCAGAGCTGCATATAGCTCCTCCCCTCTACGTCAGTCCCAGTCATTCTCTTGCACCCAACGACTAGATAGGATGTGTGAGAGGACTATGGTGATTATACTTAGTTTTTATGACTTCAATCAAAAGTTTGTTATTTTACAATAGCACCGGAGCGTGTTATTACTTCTCTGGCAGAGTTTGAAGAAGAATCTACCAGAGTTTTTTACTATGATTTTAACCGGAGTAGTTAAGATCATATTGCTGTTCTCGGCCATCTGAGGGAGGTAAAAGCTTCAGATCAGGGGACAGCGGGCAGATGAATCTGCATTAAGGTATGTAGCAGTTTTTATTTTCTGAATGGAATTGATGAGAAAATCCTGCCATACCGTTATAATGACATGTATGTATACACTTCAGTATTCTGGGGATGGTATTTCACCGGAACTACTCTGTTAAAGGTCACTAATCCTTTTAATAAGTATTTATCATGTTAAACGTTTTTGCTGGAATGTAGAATCGTTTACATTGCTGAGGTACTGAGTGAATAAATATCTGGGCATTATTTTCCACTTGGCAGTTGTTTGCTTTTAATTGTGACAGTTTCGTTTCTCTTCACTGCTGTGTATGAGAGGGAGGGGCCGTTTTTGGCGCTCTTTGCTACGCATCAAAAATTTCCAGTCAGCTACTCTTATATTCCTGCATGATCCGGTTCATCTCTGACAGATCTCAGGGGTCTTCAAACTTCTTTAGAGGGAGGTATATTCTCTCAGCAGAGCTGTGAGAATTTTATATTGACTGTGAATAATCTGTAATTTTTATGTCAAATTTAATTATTGTTATTTTACTAATGGGAACAAACCTTTGCTAAAAGTTGTGTTGTTTTAAAGTTTGATGCTATAACTGTTTTTCAGTTCATTATCTCAACTGTCATTTAATCGTTTAGTACCTCTTTGAGGCACAGTACGTTTTTGCTAAAAAAGATTATAACCAAGTTGCAAGTTTATTGCTAGTGTGTTAAACATGTCTGACTCAGAGGAAGATATCTGTGTCATTTGTTCCAATGCCAAGGTGGAGCCCAATAGAAATTTATGTACTAACTGTATTGATGCTACTTTAAATAAAAGTCAATCTGTACAATGTGAGCAAGTTTCACCAAACAGCGAGGGGAGAGTTATGCCGACTAACTCGCCTCACGCGGCAGTACCTGCATCTCCCGCCCGGGAGGTGCGTGATATTATGGCGCCTAGTACATCTGGGCGGCCATTACAGATAACATTACATGATATGGCTACTGTTATGACTGAAGTTTTGTCTAAATTACCAGAACTAAGAGGCAAGCGTGATCACTCTGGGGTGAGAACAGAGTGCGCTGACAATACTAGGGCCATGTCTGATACTGCGTCACAGCTTGCAGAGCATGAGGACGGAGAGCTTCATTCTGTGGGTGACGGTTCTGATCCAAACAGATTGGATTCAGATATTTCAAATTTTAAATTTAAATTAGAGAACCTCCGTGTATTACTAGGAGAGGTCTTAGCAGCTCTCAATGATTGTAACACCGTTGCAATACCAGAGAAACTGTGTAGGTTGGATAAATACTTTGCGGTACCGGCGAGTACTGACGTTTTTCCTATACCTAAGAGATTAACTGAAATTGTTACTAAGGAGTGGGATAGACCCGGTGTGCCGTTCTCACCCCCTCCAATATTTAGAAAGATGTTTCCAATAGACGCCACCACTCGGGACTTATGGCAAACGGTCCCTAAGGTGGAGGGAGCAGTTTCTACTTTAGCTAAGCGTACCACTATCCCGGTGGAGGATAGCTGTGCTTTTTCAGATCCAATGGATAAAAAATTAGAGGGTTACCTTAAGAAAATGTTTGTTCAACAAGGTTTTATATTGCAACCCCTTGCATGTATCGCGCCGATTACGGCTGCGGCAGCATTTTGGATTGAGTCTCTGGAAGAGAACCTTAGTTCATCTACGCTAGACGACATTATGGACAGGCTTAGAGTCCTTAAACTAGCTAATTCATTCATTTCGGAGGCCGTAGTACATTTAACCAAACTTACGGCTAAGAACTCAGGATTCGCCATACAGGCACGTAGGGCGCTGTGGCTAAAATCCTGGTCAGCTGATGTTACTTCTAAGTCCAAATTACTTAATATACCTTTCAAGGGGCAGTCTTTATTTGGGCCCGGTTTGAAAGAAATTATCGCTGACATTACAGGAGGTAAGGGCCACGCCCTACCTCAAGACAAAGCCAAAGCTAAGGCTAGACAGTCTAATTTTCGTCCCTTTCGGAATTTCAAAACAGGAGCAGCATCAACCTCCACTGCACCAAAACAGGAAGGAGCTGTTGCTCGTTACAGACAAGGCTGGAAGCCCAACCAGTCCTGGAACAAGGGCAAACAGGCCAGGAAACCTGCTGCTGCCCCAAAGACAGCATGAACCGAGAGCCCCCGATCCGGGACCGGATCTAGTGGGGGGCAGACTTTCTCTCTTCGCCCAGGCCTGGGCAAGAGATGTTCAGGATCCCTGGGCGCTAGAGATCATATCTCAGGGATACCTTCTAGACTTCAAATTATCTCCCCCAAGAGGGAGATTTCATCTGTCAAGGTTGTCAACAAACCAGATAAAGAAAGAAGCGTTTCTACGCTGTGTACAAGATCTGTTATTAATGGGAGTGATCCATCCGGTTCCGCGGTCGGAACAAGGACAAGGGTTCTACTCAAACCTGTTTGTGGTTCCCAAAAAAGAGGGAACTTTCAGGCCAATCTTAGATTTAAAGATTCTAAACAAATTCCTAAGAGTTCCATCGTTCAAAATGGAAACTATTCGGACAATCTTACCCATGATCCAAAAGGGTCAGTACATGACCACAGTGGATTTAAAAGATGCTTACCTTCACATACCGATTCACAAAGATCATTACCGGTATCTACGGTTTGCCTTCCTAGACAGGCACTACCAGTTTGTAGCTCTTCCATTCGGATTGGCTACGGCCCCAAGAATCTTCACAAAGGTTCTGGGTGCCCTTCTGGCGGTACTAAGACCGCGAGGGATTTCGGTAGCTCCGTACCTAGACGACATTCTAATACAAGCTTCAAGCTTTCAAACTGCCAAGTCTCATACAGAGTTAGTTCTGGCATTTCTAAGGTCGCATGGATGGAAAGTGAACGAAAAGAAGAGTTCTCTTTTTCCTCTCACAAGAGTTCCATTCTTGGGGACTCTTATAGATTCTGTAGAAATGAAGATTTACCTGACAGAAGACAGGTTAACAAGGCTTCAAGATGCATGCCGTGTCCTTCATTCCATTCAACACCCGTCAGTAGCTCAATGCATGGAGGTGATCGGCTTAATGGTAGCGGCAATGGACATAGTACCTTTTGCACGCCTACACCTCAGACCACTGCAATTGTGCATGCTAAGTCAGTGGAATGGGGATTACTCAGATTTGTCCCCTACTCTGAATCTGAATCAAGAGACCAGAAATTCTCTTCTATGGTGGCTTTATCGGCCACACCTGTCCAGGGGGATGCCATTCAGCAGGCCAGACTGGACAATTGTAACAACAGACGCCAGCCTACTAGGTTGGGGCGCTGTCTGGAATTCTCTGAAGGCTCAGGGATTATGGAATCAGGAGGAGAGTCTCCTTCCAATAAACATTCTGGAATTGAGAGCAGTTCTCAATGCCCTTCTGGCTTGGCCCCAATTAACAACTCGGGGGTTCATCAGGTTTCAGTCGGACAATATCACGACTGTAGCTTACATCAACCATCAGGGAGGGACAAGAAGCTCCCTAGCAATGATGGAAGTATCAAAGATAATTCGCTGGGCAGAGTCTCACTCTTGCCACCTATCAGCAATCCACATCCCGGGAGTGGAGAACTGGGAGGCGGATTTCTTGAGTCGCCAGACTTTTCATCCGGGAGAGTGGGAACTTCATCCGGAGGTCTTTGCCCAAATACTTCGACGTTGGGGCAAACCAGAGATAGATCTCATGGCGTCTCGCCAGAACGCCAAACTTCCTCACTACGGGTCCAGATCCAGGGATCCGGGAGCGGTTCTGATAGATGCTTTGACAGCACCTTGGAAATTCGGGATGGCTTATGTGTTTCCACCCTTCCCGCTGCTTCCTCGATTGATTGCCAAAATCAAACAGGAGAGAGCATCAGTGATTCTAATAGCGCCTGCATGGCCACGCAGGACTTGGTATGCAGATCTAGTGGACATGTCATCCTGTCCGCCTTGGTCTCTACCTCTAAGACAGGACCTTCTGATACAGGGTCCATTCAAACATCAAAATCTAACTTCTCTGAAGCTGACTGCTTGGAGATTGAACGCTTGATTTTATCAAAACGTGGTTTTTCTGAGTCGGTTATTGATACCCTGATACAGGCTAGGAAGCCTGTTACCAGAAAGATTTACCATAAAATATGGCGTAAATACCTATACTGGTGCGAATCCAAACATTACTCCTGGAGTAAGGTTAGGATCCCTAGGATATTGTCCTTTCTACAAGAAGGTTTAGAAAAGGGTTTATCAGCTAGTTCATTAAAGGGACAGATTTCAGCTCTGTCCATCTTGTTACACAGGCGTCTGTCAGAAAATCCAGACGTCCAGGCCTTTTGTCAGGCTTTAGCTAGGATCAAGCCTGTGTTTAAAGCTGTTGCTCCGCCATGGAGTTTAAACTTAGTTCTTAACGTTTTACAGGGTGTTCCGTTTGAACCCCTTCATTCCATTGATATAAAATTGTTATCTTGGAAAGTTCTGTTTTTAATGGCTATTTCCTCGGCTCGAAGAGTCTCTGAGTTATCAGCATTACATTGTGATTCTCCTTATCTGATTTTTCACTCAGACAAGGTAGTTCTGCGTACTAAACCTGGGTTCTTACCTAAGGTAGTCACTAACAGGAATATCAATCAAGAGATTGTTGTTCCATCCTTGTGTCCAAATCCTTCTTCAAAGAAGGAACGTCTTCTACACAATCTGGATGTAGTTCGTGCCCTCAAGTTCTACTTGCAGGCAACTAAAGATTTTCGCCAAACTTCTTCCCTGTTTGTCGTTTATTCTGGACAGAGGAGAGGTCAAAAAGCTTCTGCTACCTCTCTCTCTTTTTGGCTTCGTAGCATAATACGTTTAGCCTATGAGACTGCTGGACAGCAGCCTCCTGAAAGAATTACAGCTCACTCCACTAGAGCTGTGGCTTCCACTTGGGCCTTTAAGAATGAGGCCTCTGTTGAACAGATTTGCAAGGCTGCAACTTGGTCTTCGCTTCATACTTTTTCCAAATTTTACAAATTTGACACTTTTGCTTCTTCGGAGGCTATTTTTGGGAGAAAGGTTCTTCAGGCAGTGGTTCCTTCTGTATAATGAGCCTGCCTATCCCTCCCGTCATCCGTGTACTTTTGCTTTGGTATTGGTATCCCAGAAGTAATGATGACCCGTGGACTGATCACACATAACAGAAGAAAACATAATTTATGCTTACCTGATAAATTCCTTTCTTCTGTTGTGTGATCAGTCCACGGCCCGCCCTGTTTTTAAGGCAGGTAAATATCTTTTAAATTATACTCCAGTCACCACTTCACCCTTGGTTACTCCTTTCTCGTTGATTCTTGGTCGAATGACTGGGACTGACGTAGAGGGGAGGAGCTATATGCAGCTCTGCTGGGTGAATCCTCTTGCATTTCCTGTTGGGGAGGAGTTATATCCCAGAAGTAATGATGACCCGTGGACTGATCACACAACAGAAGAAAGGAATTTATCAGGTAAGCATAAATTATGTTTTTACAGGTAAATTGTTAATTATTTTAACTAGGTATAATAGATATTAAATAGTTATTAACTATTTAATATCTACCTAGTTAAAATAATTACCCAATTACCTGTAAAATAAATCCTAACCTAAGTTATAAATACACCTACACTATCAATAAATTTAATAAACTACAAACATCTATCTAAAAATACAATTAAATTAACTAAACTAAATTAAAAAAAAAAAAAAACACTAAATTACAAAAAATAAAAAAAAGATTACAAGATTTTTAAGCTAATTACACCTATTCTAAGCCCCCCTAATAAAATAATAAACCCCCAAAATAAAAAAAATTCCCTGCCCTATTCTAAATTAAACAAATTTCAAAGCTCTTTACCTTACCAGCCCTTAAAAGGGCCTTTTGTGGGGCATGCCCCAAAGAATTCAGCTCTTTTGCATACAACAAATACAATCCCCCCCCCCCCCATTACAACCCACAACCCACATACCCCTATTCTAAAACCACCCAAACCCCCCTTAAAAAAGCCTAACACTACCCCCCAGAAGACCTCCCTACCTTGTCTTCACCACACCGGGCCGAACTCCTGATCCGATCCGGGCGATGTCTTCCTCCGGCGATGTCTTCCTCCAAGCGGCAAAGAAGAATTCTTCCTCCGGCGACGTCTTCCTCCAAGCGGCAGCAAAGTCTTCATTCTTCCGGCGGCATCTTCAATCTTCTTTCTTCGCTCCGCCGCCGCGGAGCATCCATCCCGGCCGACTGCTGTACTACGAATGAGGTACCTTTAAATGACGTCATCCAAGATGGCGTCCGCCGAATTCCGATTGGCTGATAGGATTCTATCAGCCAATCGGAATTAAGTTAGAAAAATCTGATTGGCTGATTGAATCAGCCAATCAGATTCAAGTTCAATCCGATTGGCTGATCCAATCAGCCAATCAGATTGAGCTCGCATTCTATTGGCTGATCGGAACAGCCAATAGAATGCGAGCTCAATCTGATTGGCTGATTGGATCAGCCAATCGGATTGAACTTGAATCTGATTGGCTGATTCAATCAGCCAATCAGATTTTTCTAACTTAATTCCGATTGGCTGATAGAATCCTATCAGCCAATCGGAATTCGGCGGACGCCATCTTGGATGACGTCATTTAAAGGTACCTCATTCGTAGTACAGCAGTCGGCCGGGATGGATGCTCCGCGGCGGCGGAGCGAAGAAAGAAGATTGAAGATGCCGCCGGAAGAATGAAGACTTTGCTGCCGCTTGGAGGAAGACGTCGCCGGAGGAAGAATTCTTCTTTGCCGCTTGGAGGAAGACATCGCCGGAGGAAGAATTCTTCTTTGCCGCTTGGAGGAAGACATCGCCCGGATGGGATCAGGAGTTCGGCCCGGTGTGGTGAAGACAAGGTAGGGAGATCTTCAGGGGGGTAGTGTTAGGCTTTTTTAAGGGGGGTTTGGGTGGTTTTAGAATAGGGGTATGTGGGTGGTGGGTTGTAATGGGGGAGGGATTGTATTTGTTGTATGCAAAAGAGCTGAATTCTTTGGGGCATGCCCCACAAAAGGCCCTTTTAAGGGCTGGTAAGGTAAAGAGCTTTGAAATTTGTTTAATTTAGAATAGGGCAGGGAATTTTTTTTATTTTGGGGGTTTATTATTTTATTAGGGGGCTTAGAATAGGTGTAATTAGCTTAAACATCTTGTAATCTTTTTTTATTTTTTGTAATTTAGTGTTTGTTTTTTTGTAATTTAGTTTAGTTAATTTAATTGTATTTTTAGATAGATGTTTGTAGTTTATTAAATTTATTGATAGTGTAGGTGTATTTATAACTTAGGTTAGGATTTATTTTACAGGTAATTGGGTAATTATTTTAACTAGGTAGATATTAAATAGTTAATAACTATTTAATATCTATTATACCTAGTTAAAATAATTAACAATTTACCTGTAAAATAAATATTAACCCTAACATAGCTACAATGTAATTATTAATTATATTGTAGCTATCTTAGGGTTTATTTTATAGGTAAGTATTTAGATTTAAATAGGAATATTTTAGTTTATAAATGAATTAGATTAATTTAATATAAATTTAGTTAGGGGTGTTAGGGTTAGATAGAGTTAATATAGTTAATATAAATACTATAGTAACTATATTAACTATATTAACCCTAATATAATTAGGGTTAATATAGTTAATATATATAATGTAATACCTATATTAACTATAATATACTTAGGGTTAATATAGATAATATAGCTGGCGGCGGGGTAGGTAGATTAAATTAGGGGTTAATCATTTTAATAGAGATGGCGGCGGTGTAAGGGGCTTACATTAGGGGTTAATAATATTAATATAGCTGGCGGCGGTATAGGGGGATTAGATTAGGGGTTAATAATTTTTATATAGGTGGCGGCGGTGTAAGGGTCAGATTAGGGGATAGATAAGGTAGATGGCGGCGGTTTTAGGGGCTCACAGTAGGGGGTTAGTTTATGTAGATGGCGGCGGGGTCCGGGAGCGGCGGTTTAGGGGTTAATAACTTTATTAGGGATTTCGGGGGGGGGGATCGCGGTTGACAGGTAGATAGACATTGCGCATGCGTTAGGTTTATTTTAGAAGATCGCGGTTGACAGGGAGATAGACATTGCGCATGCGTTAGGTGTTAGGTTTATTTTCTAGTTAGTTTAGGGAGTTACGGGGCTCCAATAGTCAGCGTAAGGCTTCTTACGGCTGCTTTTTGTGGCGAGGTGAAAATGGAGTAAGTTTTCTCCATTTTCGCCACGTAAGTCCTTACGCTGCATATTGGATACCAAACTGCGCTGGTTTGGTATACCTGCCTATGGCCCAAAAAACTACGGGCGACGGCAGAAATATACGCGCGTAACTTCTAGGTTACGCCGTATATAGGATACCAAATCAGCGTAAATATTGGCGTCGCCGGCTTTTGCGGGCGACGATTTATATCGGATCGACCCCTTGAGCGCTAAGCTGATGGAGCTCAGAAATAATGGACTTTTTGGTTAAGATATTTGACATAAACCTTTTATGTTTTTGAATGTACAATCACAAGAGATAATGAATTGCATTAAAACAGAAAGTGGTATTTTGGATTATACACTCATAACTGAACACTTGTAATACGATCACAATGAACGTGCTACTAACGCTTCCCATTGAAAGTATATTGCGTGCTATATAAGTATCAGGTGCTTTTAAAAACAGTTTAAGCACCAACTTGTAATAACCTATCATGCATTATTGAAAATGCATCATGATCTCCACTTGTTAGCTGGCCCTATGCATTTATTGTAACTTATTAAAAATGTACATTATAAAATTATTTAAAAAAAATCTTTGTACATAATTGCCCCCATTCCAATCCATTAGATTTTGTGAAAATGTAAAAATGTAATATGTGTTGATGGATCTGAATGTCATTTCATAAAAAAAATGTAAAAACCAGTTCACAAAGCTGGAATAGATCACAGTGCTAGTTCTGGGTAAACTTGACGGGGGTTCTGTAGCCACTATTTCATGAATCATTAAAGGGACATTCAATTCAAATTTAAACTTTCATGATTCAGATAGAGCAGCCATTTTAAACAACTTAGCAATTTACTTCCCTTAACAAAAATATACGTATATTCTGTTATCAAAACAGAATATACGTATATGCATTTGTGATTGGCTGATGGCCGTCACATGATACAGGAGTGGAAATAAACATAACTTTGAAATGTGTCAGAAAAAAAACTACTACTCATTTGAAGTTCAGACTAAGTGATATTGCATTGTCTTTTTATCGCACGTTTGTTGATTATGCAAATCTACTGTATTTACTGGTCCTTTACAGGCTTAGCACTGCATGGGTTAAAGGGACTCAAAATACTAGATAGTATTCTAGTTGTAAATCTGACAAGTGGTGGTTACATTACCCCCTAATATCTACCAACTAGAATATAATCTTACACAAGGTCTCTTTAATTGGAAAATAATTTGGAAATGGAGCTGGTGTCATATTGGAGTGGAGATGACACAATACAATGTCACTAACTGTTTGTAGAAGCAGAAGCTTATGATATTTTACCCATAGTTAGGTTGTTTTGTTTTTCCCACCAATCCTGTAACTACTCTCTTGATCTTTTTTTCCTGACATCTGCACAGTTCTTTATGACACGCACGGTCTGTAAGTGCATTATTTATTTAGAAGCACATGTGCAATTTCCCTAGTGCCCTAGTACACTCCCAGCCATTGCAATCAATATGCTGAGCTTGATAACTGCTGTTTGCTACCACAGTGCATTTTCTCCTTCCATTTAGCAGTTAAAAGCTGCTGAGCTTTCAATTTACAGTGGTGCCCCTTGTTCTATCGTTCCTCTGGAGGTTGTCACAGTGATTAGATGGTCACTAATTATGCCGAGCATTGTGTCTCACTTCTAGCTGATCTGTGCACCCATAGCACAGGGTAAAAAAGGTGCAATGTAGACACTAATTATTATCATGTCTCAAACATATGGCAGTTGTCTGTTCCCACCCTTGAGATCAAACCTCTCGCATTGTCACTGTCCTTTAAACAAAAGGCAAGATTACACTTGTGTTTGGGTCTCTATTTAGAGGGACTTTAATGCTATTTAGGTACTTGCTCAGTCTTGCCAGCTTACTGCAACTCCTTATTAACTAGTGGGAAGTAAATTAAAAGGATATTAATGTTGATTTTGATTTATGCATCAAAAAATGAGTCACGGCAAAGCAAAAAGAAAAAAAAAACTAAACAAAATGCTGAATGCTTTTAGTTAGAGGCACAGAAATCTAGTTCTCAAAAAAATTATGTATAAAAAGAGAAGATAATTATAAAAAAACTAATAATAAAAAAGATAACACTATATATGCAGCTATCTTACAACAAAAGAAAAAAAAAAAGAAAACCACTTTATAAATTAAAGACAGCACATAAATTAAGATTTTATTTAAATTAAAGGGATAGTCTACTTGATTTGTTTAAAAAATATAGATACACCTTTAAACCCATTCCCCAGCTTTGCATAACCAACATTGTTTTATTAATATAGTTTATAGCCTCCAGGTTTGCCTGTTTCAAGCCCCTGCAGACTGCCCCTTATCTTAGTGCATTTATTTGCTTTTTAAATTGTGCACAACAACCAAACAGTGCTAGTTCATGTGGGCCATGTAGATAAGATTGTTCTCACTCCCATGGAGAATGAAAATAGTTATAGAAGAACCGGCACTGATTGGCTGCAATGAAAGAGTGTAAAAAGCACTGAGATAAGGGGCAGTCTACAGGGGCTTAGATACAGGTAATCATAGAGGCTAAAAAAAAAGATGTTTATTAATATAAAAGTGTTTTTTGCAAAACTAAGGAATGGGTAATAAAGGAATTATCTATCTTTTTATCCCCCCCTCTTAAAATAAAGTTTCAGAGCCACGCCCCTTCCTCAGGTGGTTACTGTTTGGCCAGACAGAGACATAATCCTTTATGTTTTTTTAAGGCAAGTATAACTTTTTATTTTATTTGAATCTTGTTATATGTTTATTTTTTATATTTAAGATTTATTAACTATTTATGTGCTGTCTCAAAAGATATATGCATGCAAGAATGATGTCTTAAAAGCATTTTTAACTATAATTTTGCGTTTAAAATATGCTTTTCTTCTGTTATGTGTGATCAGTCCACGGGTCATCATTACTTCTGGGATATAACTCCTCCCCAACAGGAAATGCAAGAGGATTCACCCAGCAGAGCTGCATATAGCTCCTCCCCTCTACGTCAGTCCCAGTCATTCTCTTGCACCCAACGACAGTCGGACAACATCACGACTGTAGCTTACATCAACCATCAAGGAGGGACAAGAAGCTCCCTAGCAATGATGGAAGTATCAAAGATAATTCGCTGGGCAGAGTCTCACTCTTGCCACCTGTCAGCAATCCACATCCCGGGAGTGGAGAACTGGGAGGCGGATTTCTTGAGTCGCCAGACTTTTCATCCGGGGGAGTGGGAACTTCATCCGGAGGTCTTTGCCCAAATACTTCGAAGTTGGGGCAAACCAGAGATAGATCTCATGGCGTCTCGCCAGAACGCCAAACTTCCTCGCTACGGGTCCAGATCCAGGGATCCGGGAGCGGTTCTGATAGATGCTTTGACAGCACCTTGGAACTTCGGGATGGCCTATGTGTTTCCACCCTTCCCGCTGCTTCCTCGATTGATTGCCAAAATCAAACAGGAGAGAGCATCAGTGATTCTAATAGCGCCTGCATGGCCACGCAGGACTTGGTATGCAGATCTAGTGGACATGTCATCCTGTCCGCCTTGGTCTCTACCTCTAAGACAGGACCTTCTGATACAGGGTCCGTTCAAACATCAAAATCTAACTTCTCTGAAGCTGACTGCTTGGAAATTGAACGCTTGATTTTATCAAAACGTGGTTTTTCTGAGTCGGTTATTGATACCCTGATACAGGCTAGGAAGCCTGTTACCAGAAGGATTTACCATAAAATATGGCGTAAATACCTATACTGGTGCGAATCCAAAGGTTACTCCTGGAGTAAGGTTAGGATCGCTAGGATATTGTCTTTTCTACAAGAAGGTTTAGAAAAGGGTTTATCAGCTAGTTCATTAAAGGGACAGATTTCAGCTCTGTCCATCTTGTTGCACAGGCGTCTGTCAGAAAATCCAGACGTCCAGGCTTTTTGTCAGGCTTTAGCTAGGATCAAGCCTGTGTTTAAAGCTGTTGCTCCGCCATGGAGTTTAAATTTAGTTCTTAACGTTTTACAGGGTGTTCCGTTTGAACCCCTTCATTCCATTGATATAAAATTGTTATCTTGGAAAGTTCTGTTTTTAATGGCTATTTCCTCGGCTCGAAGAGTCTCTGAGTTATCAGCCTTACATTGTGATTCTCCTTATCTGATTTTTCACTCAGACAAGGTAGTTCTGCGTACTAAACCTGGGTTCTTACCTAAGGTAGTCACTAACAGGAACATCAATCAAGAGATTGTTGTTCCATCCTTGTGCCCAAATCCTTCTTCAAAGAAGGAACGTCTTCTACACAATCTGGATGTAGTTCGTGCCCTCAAGTTCTACTTGCAGGCAACTAAAGATTTTCGCCAAACTTCTTCCCTGTTTGTCGTTTATTCTGGACAGAGGAGAGGTCAAAAAGCTTCTGCTACCTCTCTCTCTTTTTGGCTTCGTAGCATAATACGTTTAGCCTATGAGACTGCTGGACAGCAGCCTCCTGAAAGAATTACAGCTCACTCCACTAGAGCTGTAGCTTCCACTTGGGCCTTTAAGAATGAGGCCTCTGTTGAACAGATTTGCAAGGCTGCAACTTGGTCTTCGCTTCATACTTTTTCCAAATTTTACAAATTTGATACTTTTGCTTCTTCGGAGGCTATTTTTGGGAGAAAGGTTCTTCAGGCAGTGGTTCCTTCTGTATAATGAGCCTGCCTATCCCTCCCGTCATCCGTGTACTTTTGCTTTGGTATTGGTATCCCAGAAGTAATGATGACCCGTGGACTGATCACACATAACAGAAGAAAACATAATTTATGCTTACCTGATAAATTCCTTTCTTCTGTTGTGTGATCAGTCCACGGCCCGCCCTGTTTTTAAGGCAGGTAAATATCTTTTAAATTATACTCCAGTCACCACTTCACCCTTGGTTACTCCTTTCTCGTTGATTCTTGGTCGAATGACTGGGACTGACGTAGAGGGGAGGAGCTATATGCAGCTCTGCTGGGTGAATCCTCTTGCATTTCCTGTTGGGGAGGAGTTATATCCCAGAAGTAATGATGACCCGTGGACTGATCACACAACAGAAGAAAGGAATTTATCAGGTAAGCATAAATTATGTTTTTTTTGTTGAGGGTCCTGGACACACCCCTTTAAAAGCCTTTTGAATGTTTATCTTACTTCCTTTGCTGTGACAATTTAGGGACAGCTATAAATAAGCATCATTCAACCAATCACTGCGCATAGTGGTGACATCATTCTGCATTCCCCTGAATGCACTCCAGACAAAATAAATAATGAAAATGTATTAGAACGTTTTTCTATGCATGCTTATAAAAAAAAAGTTAAAATGAAAGTTTCATGATTCAGATAAAGCGAAAAAAGTAAAAAAACCCTGAACTTTCCAACATGCTTCCATTATCAAAACGTGCACATTGTTTTTATATGCACGCTTTCTGAGGCTCTGGTTCCTACTGAGCATGTGCAAAATCGCAACAGTATATAAAAATTTGCATTTTGTGATTGGTTGACTGCTGTCACATAATACAGAGGGAGGGAAAATTGGTTAATCTTTGAAATTAGTCAGGACTAATTCTACTGGTCATTTCAAATTCAAAGTGAGTGCTATAATACAGTGGCTTAATTAAACAAAACCCTCAGTTGTCATTGGTTCTAAACCATATAATTCAGAGCATAAAATAAGCACTTTTATGGTTGAGCAACTCCCCTTCGTACTAATGACACATAACTCTAACTTTCACATGACACTGCTCAGTGTTTCATGGAACAAGAAAAGTAATTGTGATAACATGACATTCTTCAGATTGCATTCTTATATATGTGAGCACTTTGCATATTACAGAACAATTCATCCAAGTGACTTCCTAAAATGCTTAGAATTACAGATCAAAGTAGTTTATACAGCACTAATCATGAAATGCGCTCCCATACTCCAAAATGTATAAAATCAAACTACATAAACAACGTAGGTGCAGAATGTAATCCCACAGGTTACAGGTTCATATATAAGCCCTGCATGCAAATCTACTCACCCAATGAATACACCATTAATGTTCTATGCAAGTTTATATTGCCAACGATAAAACGGGTCCGAAAAGCATGGTGTGAACTATTTACAGCTTCCATATTGCTGTACATTTACATATTTCCTCATATAAACTACACACAAATTTAGAGCTAGATTACAAGTGGCGTAGTGTGTGTGTGTGTATATATATATATATATATATATATATATATATATATATATATATATATATTCATAAATCGCAAAAACTCTGCGAGAGTTAAACTTTTTGCACTAGTTGAGTTGCGTTTTGTATTACAAGTTCCAAAAAAATGTATTTTGCGCAAGCAGCAAGCCGAATAGTGCAAAAATCCTAACAAATTTTTGCGTGCATATATTCCCCCGTAGAAATCAAAGGAGAAAAAAAAGTAGAAAACCTAACACCCAAATATCGCGCAAACACAATAACATTACATGCATACAAATACTGTATGTATATCTGTTAAAGTATTTTGGCGGTTTTTTTTTCTCTCTCACACCCGAGATCTTTAATCTTTGAGCCCTTTGTGCAATATTTTTTTTTTTTTAAATAATTTTTATCAGACAGTGTTAATGAGTGTAACTGTACTTTAATGTATTTTTGAAGTGTTTTGTGCTACTTTTTTGTTTCAAAAAACAATTAACCACAGCTCTGAGATTGCGGTAAGGATTGAAGCGTAAATGGCGAATGCTTTAGCGCAATCACGATTTCGCTCAACTTGTAAAACCAGCGCAACTTAAAACGCTCACAAAAAGATATCGATTGCAAAAAAAACTTGTGCCTCACTTGTAATCTAGCCCTTAGGCAGTTATTAAGCATATCCTTACCTGATTTTTTATTTAATGTTCAGCAACGTGGTACTTATTAGAAAATTGGTGTCAAATCTTATGTTAATTAGGTTCTCTAACCTGACTGTATAAAGAGTTGTTTTGTCACTCTTCCTTCACCTGTAATCAACTAAGCTGAAACCGACACACAGATAATATTTATACATATTTGCACAATAACTGTAGTACAGCACAGTGATATAATCAGCTGCTTAGTAACTGTGGTTATCTAACCTGTTCTCACCAAGGAAATCCTAAAAATCTGAAAAAAATCTAGGTTGTCAGTGGGTCCTGAGGGCTGGAAATGAAGAAACCTGTTTCTAAAACATATTATACAATATAGTTGCATTGTACATGCAAAATACAGTTAAAAATTAACATGTACAAAACACGGAAGGGGACTGCATTCACAGATCGGACTGGATACATGTCCCATGACTCTGCAACATGCTCAGCCCTGGGTGCTCACTGGCATCACAGGAAGTTGTGCTGTCCCCAGAGTCACAGGCAGTTAACCCCAGACAGGCATGGGTGCAAGGCCCATAGGGAAAATTACAAAACAAATTGATACAACACACAGAGAAAGTCCAGCACTCACAAGCGCTCAGCTAAGATTAAAAGCAAAAATGGAAGGGTTAGTTACCACATTTGGTCAAATAGGACAAGCCCAGGTACCTTATCAAGGTCCCTTCCAAAATCTGGGTCCCTAAAACAGCCACACAATACAAGCTCTCAATCTAACAAACTGGGAACAAGTGAAGGGAGAGTGCAGTCCCCTTCCATGTTTTGTATATGTCTAGGGTGATTACATAAACCAGTGCACCTTTCACTTGTTCCCAGTTTTCTGGATTGAGAGCTTGCATTGTGTGGCTGTTTTATGGACCCAGGTTTTGGAAGGGACCTTGACGAGGTACCTGGGCTTGTCCCATTTGGTCAAATGCAGTAACTAACCCTTCCATTTTTGCTTTTAATCTTAGCTGATAGCTTGTGAGTGCTGGACTTTCTCTGTGTGTTGTATTAATTTGTTTTTTTCCCTATGGGCCTTGCACCCAGGCCTGTCTGGGGTTAACTGCCTGTGACTCTGGGGACAGCACAGCTTCCTGTGAGTGCCAGTGAGCACCTAGGGCTGAGCATGTTGCAGGGTCATGGGATGTGTACCCAGTCCAGTCTGAGAGTGCAGTCCCCTTCCGTGTTTTGTATATGTCTAGGGTGATTACCATAAGCCTGTGCACCCTTCACTTGTTCCCAGTTTGTTGGATTGAGAGCTTGTATTGTGTGGCTGTTTTAGAGTCCCAGGTTTTGGAAGGGACCTTGATCAGATACCTGGGCTTGTCCTATTTGGCCAAATGTGGTAACTAACCCTTCCATTTTTGCTTTTATTCTTAGCGGAGAGCTTGTGAGTCCTGGACTTTCTCTTTGTGTTGTAAAAATTAACGTCACATAACGTTTACAGCAGATCTACCCCACATAGTCCCTGACACGATATGGTGCACACATGCCATACACAGATCCTGTCAGACCTTTCATGAAACATCTCAAACATTTAATTTTTACACAGCAAGCACATTCCACAAAGACATCCACCGCCATTCTACACAATTTTTTACAACAGCCAATACATACTACTCCTTATACCTACGTGTAACACATGGTGAGTAGGGACACATCTGCAGTCTTTACTGTGGTGTTGCAGTTCTTATATAGTTCATTAGTAACCACCTACATAGTATGTTTTAATAGAAAACAAGGCGGCATGCATCCAGTTGCTTCCTGCTACGGTTCTAGCTCTACCTCACTAGAGAGGAAACCATGTTATCAGTAATGGAGATTATGGAGCAGGTTCAGCCAGCCCTCAGTATTTGTTACTTGGAGCCCACAGGTGTTTATCTGAAATGACACAGCTCAACTCTTATGTCAGCTAAGATGCATATCATGCTAGAAACATAACTTTAGCTAGCATCATACCCTTGTGTAGTGATATATTTTGAGGTTTAAAGGACATGTAATCATTATTTGGTAGAAATAATTCTTGACAATTTGTCCTACTTTGCATATATAAAAAGAAAAAAGAGCTCAACCTGGGAATGAACACTGTCTGGCTAAGAAAAGCTAATAAAATACACTGAGATAAGAGGCGGCTTGCAGGGCTCTAGAAACAGATATTTAGAAGTTAAAAAGTATATTAATATAACAATGCTGGTGCATTTTTTAAACAATAAAAAATAAAATAAAGTAGACTTTCTTTAAAATAAGAACTGTTCAAAATGGGGATGTTAAACAGGTATATTGGTAAATAAAAAAGTTACAAAGAAAGACTTTAGTCTTCCATGCTAAACATATTAAGGTCAAGGAAAGGTAACTCGATAGGAATTTAAAAAGGAGAGTAGAAAGCATTTTTCACAATAAACAGCAACACCAGAACAAGGTGTCATGATCTCCAATTGAAGGGCATTAGAAGTAATTTGCAGTAGTACTACTTTACAGCGAGGGTTGAATAACCTTCTAGTCGAGAGTAAAGGATAAATAAGTGCTATAATAGGCTATGGCTTCTGTTCGGTGCACACCTGTCTTATAGGATCTATAGACTTTTAGAGCTGCGTGAGTATGCTATAGTTAAAGGGACACTGAACCCAAATTTTTTCTTTCGTCATTCAGATAGAGCAAGAAATTTTAAGCAACTTTCTAATTTACTCCTATTATCAAATTTTCTTCATTCTCTTGGTATCTTTATTTGAAATGCAAGAATGTAAGTTTAGATGCCGGCCCTTTTTTGGTGAACAACCGGGGTTGTTCTTGCTGATTGGTGGATAAATTGATCAACCAAAAAAAAGCTTAGATACCTTCTTTTTCAAATAAAGATAGCAAGAGAATGAAGAAAATTTGAACGTTGCTTAAAATTGCATGATCTATCTGAATCCTGAAAGAAAAATATTGGGTTCAGTGCCCCTTTAAAGGGACATGGAACACAACATTTTTCTTTCATAATTCAAATAACATCATTTTAAACAACTTTCCTATCAATGTTGCTTCGTTCTCTTAGTATCCTTCATTGATTAACGAGCAACCCACTACTGGGAGCTATGATAAGAGGTAAATATGTGCAGCAGTCACCAATCAGCAGCTAGTCCCTAGCTCATGAGCCTACCTAGGTATACTTTTTTTTTTAGGGGTGGTTTCATGTCCCTTTTAAAGCCTATGGGATATGCAGTCTATTGACCAGCATTGGAGCCAGTAAGTTAATATGCCATTTTGTCAGAGAAGACTTCTATCTAAGGCCCTAGTTAGGTCTTTTAAAGGGATATATATTAGTGCCACATTATTAATAATACTGGGAACAAAACCTTGTATGGGTTGGGGACTGAAAGATGAAAGTACAGTGCTGCAATCAGAAAGGTAATAGTTGTTTGAAATATAGACACAAAATACAAGCCAGACATGGAAACATTAATACTGAGAATTTTTTTTTTTTAAAAGTCTGAATTTTTGTATAATTCTGTATTTTGCAATTCTTTCTTCCAGCTCAAAAACAATAATGCTTGCCCCTTACTATAGAGGAGCATGTACTAAAATTGCTGTGCATACTTTGTGCACAAACTCATTTGCAACTAGCCCTAAATGGGCACAATCAGTGGAGATAAGATATACAAGCAGAACTGGAATTTCAAGTGTATGATTCCTGAACTGTTCTTGATTTGAAAAAGTCTGCATGATGTGCTAACAATTACATTTTAAGTGTATTTTGTAGGCAAATGTTCAGCAATTCGGTGCTTAATAGCTAATAAATAGCATGCATGTTATGCAAGCGATAGTGTTATTTGCTAAGGGATTAATGGTCAGCGCTATATCAGTTCATTTATTAAACCTGTCTGATAACCTAAGGCTAGTACTCGTGACATCCTTACCCGGCAGATGGCTGTGAGATATATATGTAGATATTAGGTACACAAAGTGATGTAACCCAGTGATTTTTAACCTTTTTTTTTTGCCGTGGCACACTTTTTTACATTAAAAAAATCCTGTGGCACACCACCATCCCAAAATTTAAACAAAATCACACATTGTAGCCTAATACAGCATATATATATATATATATATATATATATACACACACACACATACTGTATGTATTGTGCGGTTATGCCATGCCTCCTACAAACTACCCCTGCACTGGGAGTAAAAAACAAGCAAAGTTTAAAAAATATGTCACACTGTTGTCAGTCTGCCGTGGCACACCTGAGGATCTCTCACGGCACACTAGTTGAAAAACACTGATGTAATCCACAAGCATCTGATTGAACTGACAAAATATAATTTCGGCACAAATGTAATTAGTGCTTGTTCTTGTGGTTGTAGGAGTTATAAATTCCCCAATACTAAAATGTTCATATATTTTACTTTGGACAACAGATTTCCTTTAATTTTCAAATAGCAGCTATTGAAAATGGACCCTTTTTTTATACTGTACAATCTACTAGACCACATTTCAGAATCAGATATGATGCTACTAAATTAATGAGCCTTAAACTGTGCTAAAAACAAACAGTATATTAACCACAGCTTTCAGTTTGCTCAATTATTTTATGACGGAAAAAAATTTCCGTCATAAAACAATTGAGCAAACTGAAAGCTCTGACCTTAAAGGGTTAATCCTCACTGGAGGTGTACTGAATGTCAATAAATTTTGCCAGTTAACATATGTAACACTAACCTGGTATTTATTAATCCCACATGTCAGTTTGTGTAACTTTTGGTGTGTTTAGGACATTATATTTTTAGATGGTCTTGTGCTTAAAGGGGACATTAAACACTATGAGATGGTAATCTAAAAATGATAAATTTTAAGAATATATATAAAAAAAAATTGTACAATATACTTTCATAATTTATTTTGTCCCCTTTTAAAATTGTGAGATAATCAGTTAATTTTAGCAATGGAAGTGCTGGACACTGTATATTCCACTCAGTCATTGGCTGCACACTCAGGTTATCTTCTCTGCTGTGGCCAATTTGGAAAAGTTATAAATGTCACTGAAGTTAAAGGCACAGTCTACCATAGAATTGTTATAGTTTTAAAAGATAGATAATCCCTTTATTACCAATTCCCCAGTTTTGCATAACCAACACTGTTATATTAATGTACTTTTTACCTCTGATTACCTTGTATCTAGCAACCTTCTTCCAGCCCCCTGATCACATGACTGACTGTTTATTATCTATTGTCTTAAATGTAGCATTGTGTTGTGCTAAATCTTAAATAACCCCCTGTGCCTGAACAGTGTTATCTATATAGCCCACGTGTACTTTCTGTCTCTTTGTGTTGAAAAGATATTTAAAAAGCATGTGATAAGAGGCAGCCCTCAAAGGCTTAGAAATGAGCATACCTATGTTTAGTTTAAACTAAGAATACCAAGAGGAAAAAAAGCAAATTTGATGATTAAAGTAAATTGGAAAGTTTATTAAAATGAAAAGTCCTATCTGAATAATGAAAGTTTAATTTATACTTGACTGTCCCTTTAAATTGCAGCTTCCACTGTTTTAGAGACACTAAAACTACTTATTTTAATATTTAAACCACCAATGAAACAAATAAAATCTACCCCTTATTCTCAGACTAATCGTTTTATTATTGTAATCATTCTAGCTCACATTTATTGTTTGTCCCTTTAAAGGGACATTAAACACAAAGAAAATGTATTTCATGATTCAGACAGCGCATACAAATTTAAACTTCTTTCCAATTTACTAGCCGACCAGTTGCAGATTGGTGGCTGCGCATATATACCTCTTATTGTCTTAACCAATATGTTCAGCTAGCTTTAAGTAGTGCATTGCTACTTCAATAAACTATATCAAGAGAAAACAAAATTGGTAATAGAGCACACACTTAAATCTGAATCATTAAAGAAGAGTCGTTTCATAAGTCAACATTGTAGCTTTCATACTGCGTTTTTGGTAGCCGTGGTGGAAGTCCATCAGATTGTGTTCCTTGTTGCAGAGATTATATAAACACCTATGAAGGGGGGGAGGGTGGACAGTAACTTGAAAAAAAAAAAACCTTCCTATTTGGAGAAATGTCCCTAGGGATGTTCTGCACCAACACATTTCCTAGTCATTTATTATGAGTTTAAGAGGTTTTAGGATAAAGAAAAGTTTTACTTTAGTTCTAGATCATATTCAAGCATTGAACAAGACAAGACTTTTTTTTTAAGTTTTATTTTCTGAAGCTTATTCCAAACAGCTTGTTATTACCACACCTTAGGACATTTCCCAATATGGAAAATTTTGGATAAGCAAAGAAGTTTGGTAATACAAGGATGAAGTTTCAGACCAGCATGTTATAATATCATTTAACTTCAATATAGAAACAGGAATTCAATTAGCAACTAACAATTCCCATCAACAAAAAGGGACAGGTACTATATACTGTATTGAAGGACCTAACTGACTTGAAAGGTTTAACAAGAGTGAATTTATAACAAGTCACATGTTGGTAATTTTTTTTTTTATATATATCAGATCTTCAGAATTTGAGATGACAAAATTAGAAAAATATATCAACTAATGACAACTTTAATACAATTAATATTTTAAATAAAAAAAACCATTGTTAAATGCATCATGGCAACAGACAAGGTGAAAATTGTTTCATTCTGTTGCCATGATTGTTAGAAAAGTGAATACAATTTCTATAAAGATTTATTAAAGATATTACACAAGAAAGACTGTATATACTTTAGCTATTTAGAACAAAAACTTCAAGAGTTTGTTTATAAGAAAAATAAACGTTTTAAATACAAAGATTTGTAAAACAAAAAAGGAATTGGCAAAAAAAAAAAAGTCCCATCATCCCGTATTTCCCAAAGTACTGAGGCAGTTTAAGGTGCTGGCAAAATCTGTTGAGACCATGCCAAGGTTGTGTAGTTTTTGAATCCTTGCATGCAACAATGTCATTTTATAGGTCTCCAACATGAGACAACAGTCATATTAGTCTTTTGGATAATTTCTAACTTAAATACCAAAGTTCCTTAGCTGATTAAGTTTTTGTTTTAATTGTTCTTTTTTAATTCTCAATTGATCTGCTTCTCTTAAAAGCCTTCGCTCATCTTCCTGCATTGAAATAACAAATTCTGTTGCTTTTTTAAGGATTACAACTTTTGGTGCTTTCTCATTGCTTGCTACTTCTGGTATCTGGTCACGAAGGGCAAAGAAACTTAACTTAAGCTCGTTTCTTCTTTGCCTTTCCAAAACATTGTGTGTCCTTCTCTTGTCATTTTCTTCTGAGTCCGATGTCCTCGGGCTTGTACACTTACGGTTGTTGCTGATCTGTTTAAGTACCCTAGTGTTGCTTTCTAACTTTGCCCTTTTTGAAGAAGGGTAGTCCACTTTGGTAGAGGGAGGTGCAGCATAATTGTGTTGATGAATGGGTACATGACACCTCTTCATAACTAGTGGGCTGTGGTGAGGTCGGGATTGCTGTGAATGAGTGCTTGATTCGTTTCTCTTTGATGCAGTTTGTCTTTTCTCTACAGTGACAACATCAATTTCTTCTTCATCCTCTTCTTCATCATCATCATCTTCATCCTCATCATCTGGTTCATCATCTTGTTCTGTTAAAATAAGTGACAGGTATTAGACATTTGTCCATAAAGAACTCATCTATCCTTGCAAACTCATATCTAGGCATGCAGCAGCTTAGTGAATGAAAAGCCATTTCAACTTGACAGTAAAACATTTTTTCCATTCAGTTCCTTGACTGCTCTGCTGCTAGTCTCACACTGCAGTAATGAATTCTTTTCATGCTTTCTAAGAATGGAGTGAATTTGCAGTACAATCACTCCTTGACACTTTCACTGGCAGAGAGCCCCACCCACTACTGCAATGCTGTAGATCGCATTCCTCAAACCGTTTATGCACAACTTTCTAACAGTTAGGACATACTTCTAGAGTAGATAAGCTGCTAGCATATGCACAGTAAGACTAAACTGATATTTAAATGGTAGTTTGTAACGGATTAAAACCTTGCTCAGACAATAGGTTAAGATAAGTCATTGGATACCACTAGGCACATGTAATCTGCTCTAACAAGGCAAGCATATGTAATTCTCAGAAGTACTCACCAGAGTCACTGCTATTGCTGTTACTGCTGATGGGTGGTGTATCCATGCTCAAGTCTTTGACCAGGCGGGGTGGGTTGGCTTTTGAGATTGTCTCACTGAGTGGGTATGGAAAAACCACAGATGGGTCAATACAGTCAGAACTAGGGTCCTGCAAGTAGCTGTGATTGGACCTTACTGGACTCATGCTCCCATGGCAAGAGGGAGTCTTCTGCAGGATCTGTTGCTGAGGCTGGTTCTGGGAAGATAAAGAGCCCTCCTTCCTGGAAGCCTGGTAAGATGCCAGCTTTTCAGAGACCACTTTCTCCAACTTGGCTGCTGCAGAGAAGCCACTCCACATACAATCCTGGATAATTATTGACTTGACCAAGGTCTCATCATCAGGCTCACATATAAAGCTCTGATTCACCATATCTCCTCCTAGGAACTCTGTGACCATCTCTAACCGGTCTGCATGGGATGGAAAAAGGCTGGAAAGACTGGATCTGCGACTGGGAGAAAGTGGTGGGGTGGGCAAGAGCTCAAACTTCTTCCAGATGTCCTCACTGGGGGCAGGAGGCTGTAATCTACTGTGCTGCTGCTGGTAGAAATTCTCTTCTTCCTCCTCAAAGTAGAAATACGGCTGCATTGAGTCGTATTCATAGTCATAGTTCCGACTCTGGAAAGTTGAATTGAGAGGCATTGTCTCTGCTTACTCTCCCAGATGTCTGAAAAAAATAAAAACATAGCATTAGTTAGTATCTTACATCCTACAGGATAAAAAAACAAAGCTTAAAGCAGAATGACAGGGTGCAGCAAAATTCTCCACCCATAAAGGATGAGGATGGATTTCTAAAGAGAATTATATTTGTGTCAGACCCACCTTCTTAACCCCATAGAGATACGTGCTGCAAAATACTGCAAAACCCTCTGCAAAGGGTTAAATATCTCACTGCAAAAGTGCTTTAAATAGAATCTGACAGATGTGCGATACAAAGTCACCAACCTGCAACTAAAGGGGGTGAAACCTATGAAACAGCCCCCCATTTCCCCCTCCTAGCTCTGTGTCACAGCATTTAACTTCATTTCCAATCAAATCCCTCCCAGAAAAATGCCGGCACTGAAGCAAAGCTTTTACACATAGGGAGAAGAGACATGCTGCTGCCCGGCACATATGGGTCTGGGGTGGGGGATACGGAGCCAACAGGGTCGGCAAATACAATCTCCTTAGCTTAGAACGACCCCTTAAACTGTCAGCTCCCACTACGGAACAATGACAGAATATTCATTACTCTGCTGCGCAACAATACTCTGCAGTCAGCTGGAAACTAAAGTGCTAAATAAGAAGTATTTACATGAAATAAGGCACAAGGCAGTGCATATTATATAAAGAGCCTCTCTGAATGCGGTGAATAAGGAAACAAAGCTGTGCTAAATTATAAACTGAACACTAATACCCTTTACTATTTCACCAAACGCACATATGAAAAACAATCTGTCAGATACAGAATGAAGACGCCAGTGTAAAACAAACTCCAGCTTACTAAAGCAAATAAAAGGCGATTCTTGGTAGAAAGATATGTGAGGGAGATGTCATTTCCAGCACAGAGCTGCTAAACCCACACCCTCGGCTCATACTGCTGCTTACCCGAGCAATCCGTGGGGAGTAATAGATATCCTGCTGTTGGGATAAGTAATGAGCGTTTATCCACAGAGTCCGGCTATACAGAGGATCCCAGGTATATAGAGGTTGTCCGGCTACAACAAGCAGCCGTATCCAGTGTAGTGTTATAGGTCCACAACGCCCGTACCCTCCCAGCCCCCAGAGCCAGCCTGTACTATATACTACGAGTGTTCCGGCCAATTCTCTGCACACAAAGTCTCGCAGGGGTCCGTGTCGCTGCCTTATATAGCCTTAAGCCGGCTAGACTCCCGCCAAATTTACCCGCAGCGCCCGCCCACACAAGCACCGCCTCTGTAAAGGGTTAGGTCCCCTCCGTGTGTGGCGCTGCCTTAACCCAGGGGCGGGGACTAAGCGCTGGGCAGGGCCGTCCTTCTGTGACTGTACTAGCCGCTCTGTGTGAGGGAGGAGCCGGAGGCTTTAACTCATTCACTACAAATAGTGGAGGAAGTAAACATATAGTAAAAAGTGACATTAGCAGAGAGAGAGGGCGAGGCTGCTGCAGCAGCGAGCGGTGCAGAGTGACAGTAGGGGACATTCTGCCCTGTAGCACACATGCTGCTAAACACAATCGTATAAAAACATATATGTGTGTGTGTATAAAATACATTATATATATATATATACACACATACATACATACATACATATATGTGTATATAAATATATATACTGTATATATATTTATATATATATCTGCACGTCAGAAGCCAATGGGGTAAGGTTCCATATGTCATGTACGCGTAAAGATCATTATATATTTACAGTCTTGATAAATGATTACAATAAAATATTACCCTTTCATGTAAAATAAGACACTATAATACATTACTACACCAGAAATGACTGCAGCATTAGCTAAACTGACACATAAAGCAGCCCTTTGCCCCTGTATAGTGCTGCATTCTCTATTCCATACGCCCAGTAAAAAGCTTATAGGCTATGAACATAGCAGAACCCTTTAAGTACAAGTTGTCTTTTATAGACCTCCCTTATAATTACTGCGTGTGCTGCTGCTATGAGGGCAGACTGTAAATTGCTTAATTGTGCAGATAACTGCGGTTTTTTTTAGTTCTTGTGCCTTATCCCTTTGCATAACTTTCTCTTGACTCTAAAGCTCTGTTCAGCGGAGATGTAAAACTGTATTTCTAAGAACTATAGGAGGTGCTAGTACATTCTTCCTGTTACTGCTATCACTTTCCCTGTGATGATCAGTTGTAAAACGTTAACCCTTTCTTATCAGTCGTAGTTACAGTACATTAATGAGTTAACTGAGCTAAACGATATATTGTGTTCTGTAATCTTCAGTGCTATCTTCTCTAATAATTGAAATGCAAAATATTACAGCTTGTGACTTTTTATTAAATAACCTGATTAGTAAATGACTGTTTAGATGTAAAATACATTATTTATAGGAAGTAAATGTACTATGTGTTATTTATATGAGTCTGTACTATTTCTTTTATGCGCAGAAGCAATTAGTAGCATCTTTTATTTGTGAAATGGAAGCCTATGCTGTTTCACAGTGAGATTCACGTGTTAATTTATCTGCTGGAAAGGAAAGAACTAAAAACCATGATGTCAGTGTAAAAAGGAAACAGCATTAGAAGGGAAAGGATGTGCAACTGAATCAGCCTTTGCATATCTTTTAGCTGCAGTTAGTTTAATGCTGTTAATCTGATCTCAAATCGTCATTTGGACTTTTTACCCCCTGATCTTCCTGTTTTAATGAGTATAAAAAAAGTGCATTTGAGTACACAGAAACCACTGAAAATATTTCATTATATAAAAAAATAATAAAGAAACTGACATGGCGTCACCAGCTTATATGAAGCAACAGCAGCCCCTACTGGCCATTGTTTTTAGATGGGGGTTGCTTTTTGTATTTCCTCTTTCCACCGAATAATTGCACTGGAAAGCACTGCAGTCTGACTAGATAGAGTACATTAGGGTTAGGAGGATAGGATGGTAACGGAAGAGGGTTATTATCATTACAGAATGATATCCAAGTTATATTAATTTTAAGTATATTTTGTAAGTATATAAACACACACACACACACACACACACACACACACACACACACACACACACACACACACACACACACACACACACACACACATACACACACACACACACACACACACACACACACACACACACACACACACACACAAGAGGGTTATTATCATTACAGAATGATATCCAAGTTATATTAATTTTAAGTATATTTTGTAAGTATATAAACACACACACACACACACACACACACACACACACACACACACACACACACACACACACACACACACACACACACACACACACACATTACAAAAAACACCCTCAAATGGGCTTTATCAAGTAATCATCTACTACACAAAACATTTATGCAAAGAAAAATCTAGTGTACAATGTCCCTTAAAGTATATCCCATTTTGCACACATTTGTTGCATGTGTTGATACCGTACAACATGTGAGCGAAAATTACATTCTTTTACTATGCATGATTAAACATTTGATGCATAATTACATTTTGAGTTTAATGTCCCTTTGTGGTTGAATTTATATATCATATTAAACGGATATAAAACCCTTTTTTTTTTTTCATACTTCAGATAGAGCATGCAATTGGTAATGTAGCCACCAGTCAGCAAGGGCTACCCAGGTTCTAAACCAAAAATAGGCT